>NC_142113.1:33682500-33895000 GCF_056152115.1 Neolamprologus brichardi | reverse complement strand
TCAGACTACAGCAGCACCGCTAAAAACTGCAGATTGTTTTAAGAAGCTTCGAGTCGCCTCACATTTCTGTTTGCTGCTCATCTACAACACCGACCCAAATCTGGCTCCTCGGGGAGCGCTCAGAGCGACCAGGAAGCAAAACAAAGGTCAGCGCGAACCGAGAACATGAAGCCTGCTGAGAGAGAAAAGGTCAGAGAAGGTGTGTGAGGTACACGGCGTCCACGGCGCTGCAGCGAGGCGGCACGAGAGTGTGTGTGTTACAGACCCCTGAGCTTTTAACTCGACTCTCAGCTGGCTCGTTATCCGCGCTGTTGACTGAACGTCACAGCCAATAACATCACCTTCATCCAACACACACACACTGATGTCAACACGTCCCTCTGAGCCATTCCCACAATGCACCAGGCCCCCAGACTCAAACAGCAGGCTCCTGACACTCTGACACCTGCGGCATGTTTTCTGAGGAGCGCAGCCCGAGTGCGGCACTAAAACAGTTCCCCTCGAAGGCTCTTTAAATGTTCGATGGTTCCAGTGTGGAGGTTTCTGTCAGTCAAAGATGGCCGCCACAGGCCCCTCACTCTGGGCGCGTGGCTTTATTCAAATACTGGAAACTTTTTAAACTGTGGGATTTCCTGTTCCACTGGGGGCGCTATCGAGCACGCCCAGAATAAAGGGGGCTCTATTTTTGGGTAAATGTTTTTCTTCTGTTTATCCTCGGGACAGTAGGGTGTCCAAATTCCTGAGGACCCAGCCTTCTCGGTCTACGTGGGCTGGATTCTCAGAAGGTCGGGTAGGCTGGAAGTAAACCGCTGTGAAACTGGACGGTCTCGCCTTCTGATCTGCGTCACCGCTGTCTCGGTGAGTTTAATAAACTCGCCGTCTGCTCCTTGCTGTCTAAAATATAACAGGACACTGGAGCAAACTCTCGACTGTCTCACACTTCTGTTTAATCAGTTTTCTGTTAGACGTTTATTCAGCTGTGTGAAAACCACCCGGGGGATTAATAAAGTTTAATCTAATCTAATCTAAAAACTTTAATCTCAGCCAAACCGATTTACTCACGAACAAACAAAACACTGAAAAAAGCCCAACAACAACATTTTTAGGTTGTCTAAGTGACTTATATATTACGTTTAACCTGAGTAGCGAAAGATGGCGGTGATCTGAAAATGATGTGCCAGGAGTTGTGCCGTTCTCGGCGGCTTCAGTGACCCTCGAGCTCCTGTCGAGCTGGTGGGTAGCAGACGCTCCGAAAACGTCGAAGCACAAATATGGGAAGTCTTGATAAACCGAGCAGATATTTTAAGTTTACACAGATTCTCGCCTGAAAATATGTTAAAAGTTTATTTTATGACCCAGAAAGAATAATAAGAGTAATTTTAAAATTTGTCGGAGGAGTCGACGAATTTGGAGAAGCTGAAGGACAGAAGAGTTGATCTGATATTAACCTCTGTCTCTCTTCCACAGCATGTCTTTATCCTGTCTTCCTTCTCTCACCCCAACCAATCACAGCAGATGGCCCCGCCCCTCCCTGAGCCTGGTTCTGCTGGAGGTTTCTTCCTGTTAAAAGGGAGTTTTTCCTTCCCACTGTCGCCAAAGTGCTTGCTCATAGGGGGTCATATGATTGTTGGGTTTTTCTCTGTATCTATGAAGCGCCTTGAGGCGACTTTTGTTGTGATTTGGCGCTATATAAATAAAATTGAATTGAATTGAATGTCAGCATGCTGCCCATTCAGGACTCCCTGAGAGCGCCCCCTGGGGGAACAGCCAACAGGACCAGCTGTGAACACAGTGCACGTGTTAAATGTGACATCAGGGTCTGCATGTGAACAGAGCTCGTCCTCACGGCCGCGTCACGGCGAGTTACTGCTCGTAAACCGTGGGCAGTGTGACACATCCACCTGTGCAGGTGATTCTCTGCAGTCGTGAAAAACTGATTTTCTCACGTTTCTCACAGCCAGGAGGCTCGCTGAGTTTCAGACGAACATCAAAGCTCTTCATTAAAATTTAAATTCAACCCTCGAGTTTCTCCAACAGGAGGCCCCCTCCCAGTGTGAACCTTTAAAATGAAACGAAGGGAAACATTCATTAAAAATAAAATAGTGAGGACGGCGGTGGCGGCGGCGGCGGCGGCGGCGGCAGCGGCGGCGGCGTCGTGCTTCATGACTGTGTGAACATCCACGCTTTCACTCCTGTTTCTTTGTGTTAGAACAGCAGCTTCAGCTCAGATCACACCTTTCACGTCCTTGTGATCATTACAACCAGTTTGGTCTCCGAGGCCTTTGATTGGTCCACACCCACTGATCCGCTCGTGTCCTGCTTCCCACCCAGGATCAGTTCCACTTTGGAGAACCTGCCAGGAGCAGCACAAACGTCTCCTCCACAGTGATGTGCATTGCAGGATGGACCCGTGACGTGGAGGCTCTGACCCAGAGGCTCGGTCGACGTGTGGCTCGCTGACAGCTGAAGAACCACGGACCTGCCGCGGATGACGCTTAAATATGTTCGAGCAGCTTTCGGGACTCGACTGATCAGAAACGCAGGAGCGTGCGAGAAACGGGGTTTCCCGCAAAACACAGCAGGGGTGCTGACTGTGTTATTTGAAATAAACGTTTTTTATCTGCTTCTTTGTGTAAGCTCAGTTGGAAGCACCTCGCCGTGGACGTTAGCGTTCATGGAGAAACTGTGTCCCACATTTCTGTGGGTGTGAGGATGGAGTGATCAAGAGACACAGGTGGGAGTAGAGCACAGGTGGAAACGATAAAGGTGGAGCTGAAAATCCAAAAAAGGAAAGACAGCAACAGGAAAAAACAGGAAGCAGAACAAACACAAACAGAGGGCTAAGCTAAAAAATGCTGCGGCTAGTTGCTCAAAGCACATGACAGCGCACGCTCACAGCAGCTGTAGATGGGCGACCCTGAGGTAGCTGAAGGCTGAACCACAGTCAGCAGCTCTTCATCAACTTCCTGTTCCAGACATAAAACACCGTCGCTGTCAGCACGAGATATGAACGTATTAAACGTCGTGCACTTTGAAACAATGGCTCCTCCCCTTGTGTCTGCAGTGAACACTACTGCATGCAGGGGGCGCCGATGAGGCCGTACTCTGCCGCTGTGTAACTCGCCACGCTTCGCTCAGAGCTGCAGGCAATTCACGAAACAATAAGACTGACTTTTTAGAAACGTGCGCGCTCCTCGCCTGCAGCCACGGCGCTCTGCAGCTTTCACAGGGATGAAACTGAGTCGCCACGGAGACGGCACAGAGACAAACAACAACAACAGAAACGACAGTAGGACACGAGCAGCACTGCTGGCTCCTGTTTGTAGACAGACGGTCTGGTGTGTAACACACACACACACACACACACACACACACACACACACACACACACACTTCTCTGCAGCTCACATTTCCCAGTGTGTGTGTGTGTGTGTGTGTGTGTGTGTGTGTGTGTGTGAGCTATAATTGGTGCTGAGTGAGTGTGAGGAGGTTTTCTTCACTAAGTCGAGACTTGACAATAATTTCCTCGTTGTTTGTCTTGCAGCTGTCAGCGTGCAGCTGCACAGATGTTCAGTTTCCTGTCTGAAAGCGTCCAATCGGCGCCGTCGTTCTTTACGTTTCTGCAAACCGTCCTCTCAGAAAACTCCAGAGTTTGATCGCTGAGCGAGGAGCGTCTGTCATCAGTAATTTACACGTGTAGACGTAAACTGGACCAACACTTCAGTGAACACCTCAGAGCTGAGACTACGAGTCACATGATCGCATTGTAACTGAAAACAGCAAAAACAAGGCAACACACACACACACACACACACATGCAGATGGAGGGACTGCCAGACTCACCAGTGGTCGTGTGGCATTGTTGCGTTGCCGACGGTTACTGAGCATCTCACTCAGCTCTCACACACCAGCAGCCCTCCCCTCTCTCTCTCCTGTAACGTCAGGGTCCATTAAGCTTATAGCGCCTTAATCTTTCAGAGAGAGCGAGCGAGAGCCAGTAGCAGATGGAGGATGGCGGGGAGGCGAGGGGGGGGAGGGGAGGGGAGGGGGGAGGGGAGGATGCTCTAACTGGATGTGGTGGAGTTTGAGTCCGGACCGTGAATGTTTGCACATCTCTCCCCCTCGTCGGGCTCTGAGCTTCAGCACGTTCAGCCTGAAGTGAAATCCGATGACCTTAAAGCGTCTCTGTGCAGGTGAGCGTTACAAACACCTCTGTGGGAGACAGAGTTCGCCATCACTACCCTCAGCTTCCTGTCACACTCACTTCATCCTGGAGTAGTTTACCCTCAAGTTACATCACAGATTACCTGAACTCAGTAAAGCACAGCCGCACGCTGCAGTTCCTCTGGCGTCCAGCAGAGGCTCCAGCGGAAAGAAACACGTTGACAGAGATAATTTCACACCACGCAACTTTTTAATGACATCATGTGACAAATAACATGGCTTCTGTGAGGTTGCTGTACTAGGTGGTGAAGCAGCTCACACACAGACGCCGCGTCTCTGCAGGAAGACGATCCACACCACCCAACCAACCAATGAGCTTCTCGGGGTGACGAGCAGCACGTGCGGACGTTGAAGTGCGAACCTGCTGGAGGGAAAACAGCTGTCGGACACGCGGTCACCTTCCCCACAGACGCACAGCGGGCCACATGTGGGCGCTTGTCAAGCAGACACACGGGAGGAAGACCTCTGACGAAGGACTTACAGGCAGTGCGTGCTATTGGATTGTTAAAGACGTGCGTTACGAGCGCTGTCCGCACATTTCTGGCGTTTAAGCTACGTGTTCGTTCTTTAGGTGTACGATGTGCAAAGTGAAGCAGCCAAAACGAGCTGTGCACGTGAAGTGAGCGTGCAGACTTGGTGTCATGCATGAGTCACGCACACATCGCCCGATGGTAACGATCCCGTTTACGGAGGCCTGATTACACCATGTGCTTTTATGGCTGCTCTATAATATCACTCACTTGTCGGCCGTAACGGCGAGCGTCACCTGTGGAACACGTCCCATGATCCTCTCCAACTCGCTGTGTGGCTGTGCTGCAGACTGTGACCTGTGACCTGCCCTCTCTCAGGTTTCGGGCTCCCAGCACTCATCCTCCCGCTCCACCGCAGAGAGCATCTTCATCTTCCAGCCGTAATCAGATCAGTCTTTAGGCTCACAGGAAGACAAAGAGCTTCCAACGTGCTCCGCGTTTTTCTCCTGACGTGAACGTCGGGAGCTAAACCAGCGGACGTCCCAGAGACTAAAGGTTAAAGGTCATCATGACCTAAACGTCACAGAAAGGTCTCACAGGAAGCAATGACATCATGATGACATTTTAAATCCAAAGTGTCAAAGGTCAGCTTCACCGTGACGTCGTGACGTTCTGCAGTGACTCTCCTCGTGGCCGCTTTGTGACCGTATGGCAGTAACTCCTGTTCCGGACTCTGCGGTGTGACGTGTGAACGCACCCAAACAAACGTCTCTTTAAAGCTTCCAGGTCAAAGTTTTGTTTGACGAGCTTTGGAGTAAAGCAGCAGTCAGCCTGGCTTTAGTCTTCAAACTTCTAGTTGACGGATGTCACAGGTTTTTAAAAAAGCAAGTTTAAGTAGACATGCAGGCTGACACAGGTGTGGAGGCTGCAGCACATCAGCACAAGGGTTTCACTTTGTCATCCTTGTTCCTGCCAAATGTTCAAACACAGATCAAACTGATGAGAGAAATAAGCAGAGGAGCATAAACGCAGCGTCCTTATCAGCATCTCCACAGGTCTCAATATTTGGCTCATTAAAAACAGTATAATTGCTTCTTTTGTTCACAGTAATCTGCTTCACCTTTGAAACCAGCTCGTATCGATTTCTTCCTGTAAATCCTGCATGAGCTGAGCGGCGCAAAATATTTGTCTGCATACAAACAGCAGCTAGAAATGTTTTGACCTCATTAAATCCATAATCAGCATGATTATGATGGTAACGCACGTCAAACCGCCGCAGATCTGTGCGCCGCAGTTTGTCAGTCTAATTAAACCATCAGAACCATCAGAACCATCAGGATCATCAGAACCATCAGGATCATCAGAACCATCAGAACCATCAGGATCATCAGGATAATCAGAACCATCAGGATCATCAGGATCATCAGAACCATCAGGATCATCAGAACCATCAGAAGCAAAGTCACCAGATCCTTTAAACCATAATCCGTCCATCCATGGATCCTGACCTGCACCCATCCCTCCTGGGCCTACAGGTGCAGGTCTGGATCCATGGATGGAGGAAGCAGGAAGCAGGGCTTCATTTGGACGGGGTGGACGAGCAAACACGATGGACTAAATATAAAGGAGCACATCTGGCTGAAGTGAGCACAACTGGTTTCACTGACAGCTTCAGTTTATGGCCTGACGCTGACTCTGGGCACCACCGAGGGGTTTCACTGCTTTTTGCTGAGCAGCTGGGTAAAGGGACCGGACCAGAGCTCGGTTTCATGGACCGGCACAATAAGGAACCATCCTCTACGAGCAGATTGGCCCTTTAAAAGGAAGAAGCTGCAGATAACAAGCTGTTCTCCAGAGCCTGAAACACAACACGCTAAATCAAACACATTCAGAACGATGTTTGGTAGAGTGAAGCTCAGGCTGAGGGAGGTGAAGCTGCTGCTGCTCTTATTTTATTTCTGGCAGTGGAACAACTTGAGTGCGGTCTTTGTGTGATTCAGGGTTGTTACTCACCGAGCTCTCAGCGTGCTGACTGTAGACTTATCAATCCTACAGAGAGAGAGAGAGACACCGTTAACATGTGGTGCACTGAGCGCGCTCTGATCTGAACGTTAGGACGTTGCCGAGGTGGAGGACGAGATTTCTATCTGCATTCTCTATTAACCTCAGCAACCTGAGCGAGGTGTGAGCTCAGAGGTTCACAGCAATAAAACCTGTTTATTAAAGTGCTGCAGCGCCACCGACTCAGACGTGTTTCTGTAATGACGCTGAAGCGCAATAAAACAGCACAAAGCAGCAGACGCAGGAACCACTGGTGACTTCACAGAGTCTCAGATAATCTGGGATTCATTTAGTTTGGAAAATCAGAAATCAGAGAAAAACGTCCACAGTCTCCTCCCAGTTTAACTGAAACACGTCCAGCAGAGCTCTGCACCCCACAGAGAGCAGGAAACACGTTTATCTATTTAACACATTTGAATATTTACACTCAGAGGTGCTCTGATGTGTAGAAAGTGGGTTCCTGAGGCTACGTCCACACTAAACCGTTTTTGTTTAAAAACACCGTTTTGGCCTCCCGTCCACACTGAGGCGCCGTTTTCCTCAAGGAAAAACGCAGCATTTCGGAAACGCTCTTGAAAAACACATACATTTCAAAACGGAGCTGTCCCGTCGCAGTGTGGACACTCGAAAACGCAGACTTTCTAAAACAATGACGCATTTTAGTCAGCAGAGGGCGGTATGCAGCAGTTGTTTTGATTGGTCTCAGCCTTTACAGCCCTGTTACAGATTAATATCAGCCTGTCCGTGCTGCAGATAGCCTTCCTTCTAATTTAATTCTCACTGGCTTTTGCACATGTGCAGGACTGGAACGTAAGTGTTTTGGACCGTTTCAATGTGGACGCACAACTCTGTGAAAACGCTAGTGTGGACGGAGCGCTTTCAGATGAAAACAGCGTTTTCAAATCTATTTGGGCTGGTGTGGACGTAGCCTGAGGCTCAGAGGTTTGGACGTCTCTCTGTCACCGACTGCGTTTCCATAAGTTCGACCTGAATCGCTGAGCTGCTCAGCCTCTCTCTTTGCCCCACTGCAGGGTGATCCAGGGACTTGTTTGGGCTGAGCACGCCCCCTTCACCGGGCTCGGTCTCCTGAGACCACACACAGGTCTGACTGGAGGGTGGAGTCCAAACCACCCAGGCTGTGAAATAAGCGCTGTTCATCAGTACCTGCATCACACCTCACTCACACGGTGTCCTTGGAAGTACTGATGAAGAAGCATCCAGACGCTGCAGAGACATGACAGCAGACCTGTTTCCACTTTGTGATGCTGAGGAAACGTTTAGGTTCAGATTTGCTCTCACTACAGTTACGCTGCACGGATCGTCGCTGTCTCATGCATGCTGTAACGCAGGTCTGTCATACACGCCACGGCGCTCGTCGCTGATAGACTCTGACACTAGAGCAGGCGATATGACCAAAAATATTTATCACCATATATGTTTGAAAATTTGCAATAACGATATAATTGACACGAGACAAAACACAACTCCACAACTTTATTAGTGCAAAAACCCATCAGTGTATTTTCACTGAACCCTCCTGTTACGTTGGTTTGAAGGAACACTAATTATGTTCCTGGGTCAATCTGACCCGCAACATAACAGGAGGGTTAAACAAGCAGCTGTTTCTTATCTGCATTAAAGTTATATAAAAATGTAACAGTGCAAATGCAAATTCCTGTCTGACAGTTTAACTAAAAGGCATTTCCAGTGGAAACTGGCCGACATATCCTCAGCATAACCATGTTTAATATCCACAAACCTTAAAAAGAGGTTATACACACAATACGGTAACATTATGTTGAAGCACAGTACGTATCACTCCACGAGGCTCCGCCTACGATAGCCGTAATGCTCCGACAATCCATCAAGCGGTGTGGCTTCGTAGCTTAGCAAAGTCGTACTGAAACATTTGACAGATTTTCGAGCGCCGTGCACATAAAATCGTTTCGAGGTCAGTAAACACAACCAGAGTTCATACATGAGGCACACGGGATTATAAGGGGCTCTGTCGACTTTCAGAAAAATCAAAGGATTGATTTTAAGTGTCGTATTTTCCAAACAACACGGTAATAACGACGGCCCGCTAGCATGCGCTACCAAAAATAGTGCTTTGTTGTGTATCTGACGAAAGCTAAACCAGTTCCACACCAGTGAAGCTGCAGCATTTTTACAAACCAGTTCAGGTTCATCGTTTCATTCAACGATCCACTTTCGTTCTTCTCGTTCTGCGTCGCCGCCATGTGCGTATGTAAACAAAGGCACTGCGCATGCACGTTTTACCCAGATTCTATCGCCATGTTTCATTTTCCTGTCGTTGCCCAACGTTACACCGGTGTTACCGTGAACGGTACGATAGAGCCCAGCACTACTGACACAGCAGTTAGCAACCTCACTGTGATGGGAAACAGCCTGAAAACCACAAGTGAGAGTTAAGAGGAGACACAGATCAGGTGACAAGTGTGGAGGAGAGAAGGAGAGGAAAGAAGGAGAGGAGAGAAGGAGATGAGAGGAGAGCGTGTGGTCGAGCAGAACTTTAAAAGCCTGAGTATGATGACTCTGAGAAAACTCCACTCCCACAGGCCATAAATAACTCATCCAACAACACACACACACACACACACACACACAAACACACTCAGACACACACACACTCAGACACACACACAAACACACAGACACACACACATACACACAAACAAAGATGGCGTCGTCCCTCCAACCCAGCCTGGAAACAAAGCTGACATCGCTCAAACCTGCACTTCCTCCAGCGACCAGCAGAGGCTCCACTCCCACTAACATGAGTTTGTTACACAAACAGCTGATTTCCTGCTTCAGTGAACAAACGTGATTCAGCAGATTTCTCACTTTTGTTGAGTTTTGCACTTTAAAATCGTCACGTTTCGAGTTCTTTGTTTGAAAATAAAATAATTACAAACTCCTCGAACAATAAAATGTCTTTGATGTCGCTTCAGTCTGACCATCATCATCTAGCGACCTAGAAGTCTGAACGAACACGTTAAACCAACATGGCGTCCTCACATAAAGGATAAAACATGTCGGCGTCTCGGGTGAAGCTCCAGCAGCTGCTGCAGGTTTGAGTCCTGTGACTGTTTGTGATGACAGCGACAGTCGAGCCATCGAAGAGAGAGCGAGGATGGAGCAGGATGGGCGGAGCATCCAGGGGTTTGATATAAACGCTCCTGCAGCCGCCCCGAGGCCGCTCCTGCATTATTTAATAGTGCAACTCTATTAGTCGGCTTGGTCTAAACGCTGGAGGACAGAGGAACGACGAGGAGGCATGAGGTAATCTGTGAGGGCGTACCATCTGTTATTTTATTATGATGAGACAGAGAGAAGGAAAGGAGGAGGTGGGGAAGAACAGGAGCTTCTCTTTTTATGTAAGGAAATCACGAGCTATACAAGGATGAAGAAACAGAGATGGAGGAATCAAGAGTGCATGGAAGGAAACCACAAGGACAGATGGAAAGGAGGAGGTAAACAAAGAAGTAAACGAGGAAAGAAGGAAGCAAAAAGGATGCATGAATGAAAGGAATGTGACATACATGAAGGAGGGATAGAAGGACACTGCAAGGAAAAGAAGGTTTGGAAGGATATAAGGACAAACGCAAGGAAAGGACAAAGGGAAGGAGGTATAGAACAAAATGAGGAGAAAGTGTTGAAGGAATTCAACTATTAAAAAAACTAGGAAACGAGGAAGCAATGAAAGAAGGTGGAAAAGAAGGGGGAAAAGGACACATGTCTGAAAGGACCCAAGGGAGCATAGGAGGAAATAACAACAGAATCAGGAAAGTGTGCAAGGGAAGGGAATATGGAAGCAATATGAAGGAAATGAGTACACAGGAATGTATTTAAGGGCATAAGGGAGTATGAAAGGAAATAAAAATAATCCCAAAAAGATATTTAATGAAGTAAAGAAAACATATAGGGAAGGAAAGAAGGACACATGAATGAAACTAGAACAAGGTCTAAAGAAAACAAGGACAAACACAAGGAAAGGACAGGAAGGAAACATAGAAGGAAGCAACTAATTTGAGCTGGAAGGAAGGGATAGAAGGACACAAGGCAATGAAGCAAGAAGACTCCAGGGAAGGAAGGAAGAAGGAAAGGAAACACAGAAGTGGACAAGGAAGTATGAAAAGGAAGAAGTATGCAGGGAGTGAAAGAAGGAAACATAAAAGGAAATAAGGACAAAAAGTATTTAAGGACAGAAGGAGGTGTGAAAGGAAATAAAGGCACATGAATGAAAACAGAATCAGAGCAAGGAAACAAGGAAACAAGGACGAAGAGAAGGAAAGTAGAAAAACAAAACAAGGATGTATAAAAGTAAAGAAGGGAATGTGGAAGGAAACAAGGAGACACAAAAGGAAACAGCAACAGAAAAGAAGGAGGCGAGAGATCGAGGTCTGAGGAGAAGGAAGGATGAAACACAGAGGGGTAAAATTAGAGGAGGTCTGAAGAGGAGGTCTGAGGTGGGGAGGTCGGAGACGAGAGGAGGTGTGAGGGGAGGAGGTGTGGGGGGAGGAGGTGTGAGGGGAGGAGGCGTGGGGGAGGAGGTGAATGATTGAAGAGCTTGTGTCAGAGTTTCCACTCGCTGTGGTCACAGACTCAGGCTGAGGCTCATTGAGGCGAGGACGAGAGGACGCAGAGCTGCTGCTGGTTTCCCCTCTGACCTTCACTCCTCCTCCTCCTCTGACCTGCAGCGTTCATTAACCCCACAGACACAAATGATTCTCTCCTGTAAATATTTCACATTTTAGTGTCAAACACAGGCAGCTGTATGGAGGACCAACAGTGACCAATGAAACATGAGTTCTTATGTGAATGTTAATTAATGTTTAAGGAGCTTGCAAAGAAAAGCGTCTGGACTTCTTTAAGTTGCTTGAAGACGTTTCACCTTCATCCGAGAAGCTTCTTCAGTTCTAAGGTCAAATGGTGGAGAGTCCCAGATATAAACCTAGTGGGAGTTTCCCCCCACAGAGGGACAAAAGGACCCCCTGATGATCCTCTAATCGCCTGAGCCAAGGTGTGAAACTGGGTGTGGGTCCCAATCAGCCAGAGTTTCGGGTGAGCTCATTGTGAAACCTGGCCCCACCTTATCATGCGATTTCCTGAGGTCAGATGGCCCAGGATGTGAGTGGGCGTTAAGGCGTCTGGGAAGGGAACTCAAAACTGGATTATAGATGGCAGAGAGTTGGTGTCGTAAACCACCGCCTCTGTTACGACACCAACTGGGGACCCACACCCAGTTCCACACCTTGGCTCAGGCGATTAGAGGATCATCAGGAGGTCCTTTTGTCCCTCTGTGGGGGGAAACTCCCACTGGGTTTAAATCTGGGACTCCCCACCATTTGACCTTAGAACTGAAGAAGCTTCTCGGATGAAGGTGAAACGTCTTCAAGCAACTTAAAGAAGTCCAGACGCTTTTCTTTCCAAGCTCCTTTGACTACGATGACCTGGATGACCGAGAACCTTCACAGACTTAATTAATGTTTGTTACTAAATGTTTCCATAATTCCATGATGTATTTAATAATAACAATAAACCAATAAAAATAATAATAATATAACATTTTACATTTTGGATTTTTTTTTATTTAAACGGATATTCAAGAACTTCTGAATTTATCAATTAATAATTTTTTTAATACATCATTATTTTAATAATACCGATTAATAGTTGAAGTTTTTATATTATTATGGTCTAATAATTTAAAAAAAATGCCTTTGCCAAAATTTATGACTTTTTCAGGCATTTATTACATACATTTAAATGTTTTATTTATTTATACATTACATATAAATAAATAAAACATTTCTTAAATAATTAATTTATAAAGTATATTACACAAATAATTTGAGTAAATAATAAACGTTTTACTTACATACATAATAAACTTTCTAACTCATTATTAATATTTAAACATTTCGTACATATTTTGTAGTTTTGTATGTAATTAATAATATATAAATATTATTTCACTGTGTTTTGGGTCACATTTGTCGTAACCAAGGTTACGCTCTTCTCTGGTCCCAGCATGTGATTTAAGGTCTGTTCAGGATCCAGATCTGTGTCGTTAGCTTTAATGCTTCGTGTGACACTTTTACATTTCCAGTGACTGTTTCTTTAAATCTAAAATAAGTAACGAGGTGTTGTGAATATATTTGTGTATAAACTGTGAAATAGAAAATAAATTAGCAGCTTTTAAAAGATTTTACTGTTATTTTTGGACTCTGGCAGACGAGCTTTGAATGTTGTCGCCCATCAGTTTAGCCGCTCTGAAACAAGCTGCTCTGATTGGCCGATTCCAGGAAGCCTGCAGAGGGGCAGGACGAGGCATGCATGCAGGACCTCCGATGATGACGTGAATATCTGGGGCTCAGTGAAAGAAATAGATCAACCTGATTCCTTCAGAGTGACCACTTTTTGTTTCAGGCGATGATCGTGGAACGCGTCAGCTGAGAGTTTAACTACAAAACCACCACCAAGAAGAAGAAGAAGAAAGAAGCAGCTGGGACATCGAATATCAGATTTTCTCATTAAAGAAGGAGAATGTTGCATCTTCATGCACTGTGTGGACTTTCTGCAGACATGTATTATGTGTTTGCTGTGCTGGGTGTGAGCTCGCTGTCCTCTTTGGTGCCACACAACAAATGAAGCTGACGAGAAGACAGAAAACGCCTGCAGAGCTAAACTTCCTTTGGATTCGTCCGAACGCAGAAAGTTGCTGATTAACTCGCCGTCGGTCGACTGGAAACACAGACGACACAGAAACGCGTCTCACGCTCACAAAGAACGAACTCGCAGAGCCCGACAACTTTCCCACCAAAGTCCATTCAAAAAACGTCCCATTTTAACTTTGTTAGCGTTCAGTTTCCCTCACCTGATCTAAACAACATTCACAATCCTCCACATGAACGTAACAATTTGACTTGAGAGCTGATGATGTCACCGTGATGTCATTCCTTGCAGCTTGAGCTGAACTCAAAAACCCAGAGAAAGTGTGCCGGACAGAGCTGCTGAGATTATTCAGCCATTCATCAAAGGGCGAGCGCTCTTACCATCCGAAGCCTCCGAACGACACGCTCCTCTTCCTCCTCAGCATGGTGCCTCGCTCGCCCTCCTCCTCTTTGTCTCTCTTTTCTTCTTATTGTGTCTGGGTTTTCCTCCCTCTCTCTCCCTCTTTGTACCTCTGCCTCCCTCTCCCTCCGCTGTCGCTCTAACTCCTCATCTCTCCTCCTATAAATACTCTCCTCTCTGTCAGACACTCCCGCCGCCTCCCTCTCCTTTTTCCTCCTCCTGTCGGTAACGCTGCTCTCTCGTCTTCCTCTCCCACTTCACTTCACAGCACAGAGCCAGCAGAGAGAGAGAGCGGGTAGAGAGACATAGAGGGATAGCAGGCGGAGGTTTACAGGGAGTACCCGCTCTCTGCCAGCCTGATGGAGAGGAGCTGAAAACTTATCATCCATAATAAATGGACATAAATGGATGGAAGCACGTGTCGGTTTACGGGACCTGCTGTTATGCAACACGGCTGCAGCTGACGGCAGTTTTTACTCTTATCTGTGAATCCATCAGTTTTAGGCAAACATCACAAAGGAAAAGGAACGAGGAAGGATTTTTATTCAGGAGGCTTCAGGCGTACCAACATTAACAAACACACACAGCAGCGCGGAAACCTCGCACACTTTCCTAAATGACCACCTTTGAAACTTTCACTTCCCATTGTTGATTCACTCAGTGTGCACTCACTGTCTACTGCACACAGATCCACACCTTCACGTCAGTCTGAAGGCGTAACACTTATGTCTTATTGGAGGTTACGAGCCTCCCACTAAAGAAAGCCACGCCCCGCTGTTATTGATTGGCTGGCATGAGAGGATCATCAGCTGTGCCGTCCACTCGACCTGATGTCACTGTGATGTTTGTGTACTGCTCAGGTCAAACCTGAAGGTGCTCACATAGAAAGGAGCCGGTTGGGGTGTTCTGGGCGTGTCCGCCTGGGACGAGGCCTTGGGGCAGTTCCTGTCAGTACCACATGTTTGTCTCAGAGGTTCAGCCACACAGGTCCACGCGCACGCAGTGAAACGGACACTGGCTCATTAACGCTGCGGTTCCTCTGATGGCCCATCCTACACTGTGGCAGTTCTAGAGCTTATACGTGCAAATGAGCACTGACCCTCCAGGAGTGTGAGCGTTTATCACATCCAACGCCCTTCAGGGGCCCCGGCCGCTTTGAGGACTCTCGATAACCTCGACCTGAATGTCTGGCCTGTCAGCTTTCAGTGGGACATGCCTGCCGTGGTGACCAGGCTAACGGGGAAACAAGGTTCGATTCTTTGGGTCTGTAGGTCAGGAGGCAGAGCAGCTCATCTAATAACTGGAAGGTTTGATCCCTGAACGCCCAACGCTGAACCCCAGTTTGCTCTCCGACGCAGCCATCAGAGTGTCTGTTGTACAAAGGGAATCACGTACCGATGTTCATGTGAACAGTTGGCTGAGTTTGGACTCCGCCGCCGCGGACAGCCAAGTTAAAAATCGGTGAACCTTTAACTGCTCCGATCATCGCGCTGGTCTAAGATGAAGGATTAAGCTTCGTGTATCTTCCTGCTCGTTTGGCCGGATTCTCCATTAACAGCTTTACTTTGTCCTCTGAGTTCGTCTGTCCAGCCAAGCCTGTCTGTTTAAGATGTCTTACTTCATTAGGGTTTTTAAAAAAAAAAATAAGAATCTGTTATTTATTTATTCTCACAGTGAATGACTTCTTGTTCCCCCATGATTCTCCCACAGCTCTCACTGGACCAGGAAACCAGTCCCCAGGAGTGTCTTATACTCGTTTCATTACTAAAAACTCTGAACTGAACTCTTCTCAGAGTGTGTCCTGATTTAAAGCAGACTTTGACTCATCACTGAAAGGACAGACCGGTTTTAACCCTTTAAAGCCGGTCAGTGCGGCACGCTCTGTTTTGCGTAACTATTTTTAAATCCCTGTAGCTCTGCAACCACGTGAGCTAGCGCAATAAATGTTTTTGCATATGAAACCGGAGGAGTTGTACTTACATCTTATGCCATCAGCTTGTCCTCGGTCACGGTTTCCTTCCACATATAGTTTTGCAAAAATTGCATAAAAAGCACTTGCAGCAGCACAAACATAATATTCCAGAAACACCCTTTGTCAATCCGATCAGCTGTTCGTAACACTTCCTACGTTGGAATGGACGTCAGCACGAACTATCGCATGAAGTGACGTCATTTTTGCGGAAAATGTAGTTTTTTACCTTCAAGGCCCTTATAAGCCTTTACTGGTGTCCTTAAAAGTCATGTTTGACTTTATGACTTTCTGAATAGTTTCTGGGATGCTTAGAACTCAAATCACACTGTTGGAAATAGTTTATTTTGATGCACATGCTGTTTTTTGTTTGGTTTTTTTGCAAATTTGCATTATAATACTTATTTTAGTTTTTCCTGCAGTTTATAATTGCAGAAAACGATGATAACCGGAAGTGACACACCGAGCTGTCAGCAACAGGTTCTCTGAGCAGAAACGTTGACAAACTTAACATATCTCCTGAAAACGGCAGCTCTCCGCGGATACTAAACTTTGAGAGCGTGTGTGGGAAACCGTCCAGAAGTGGTGGCTCGTCATTTGCGACCTCTCGAAAACTCACAAGTTGACGTTTTTGAACCGTAGCGGTGAGAGAGAGGAAGGCCGCTAGCATCAACTAGCTAGCCGGTCGTCACGGCAACGCTACAAGCATGGGCCCGAAAAAAGTTCTGTCAGCCGAGGAAGGTGACGATATTAAGAAGTCGCTGGAGTTTATGACAGAGGAGATTTCTACTGTCAAACTGCAGCAGAAAGCCATCCTGGACCTGGTCGAGGAAGTTAAGGCTCTCCGCATCCAGAACGCCGAGAAGGATCGGCGGCTGGCGTACCTGGAGAACAGAGTGGCGGATTTGGAGCAGTACACCCGGATGAACGATGTCATCATCACGGGGCTTCGCATCAAACCCCGGTCATACGCCCGGGCGGTCGCCGCCGACAATGTAGGAGGGCCAGGAGAGGAAGATGTTAACTCCACGGAGCATCAAGTGGCTACCTTTCTACAGTCCAAAGGTGTGGAAGTGGATTATAACAACATTGAGGCTTGCCACCCTCTACCCCGAAAAAATGATGGTGACAAACCAGCCATCATTGTGAGATTTGCAAACAGAAAACACAAAACAGCACTGTTAAAACAAGAAAAGAAACTGAAAGGATCCGATGTCTTCATGAATGAACATCTGATAAAAAGAAATGCGGACATTGCCAGGAAGGCACGTTACTTGAAGAAACAGGGAAAAATTCAAAATACATGGACCACCAACTGCAAAGTATTCATTAAACTCAATGGAACACCGGAACAAGCCAAAGTGTTGGTCATCAGAAATATGGAGGAGCTGGACAAATACTGAGGTTCAAATTACTCTGGAGGTATGAATACACATGTGACGTGACACACAACACAACACATGGCACAGTCCAAAAGAACTTCATCTGCATCCGACAACAATATCAATATAACTCATTGGAATTCTCTTTATGATAATCTTGAACTGAAAACATTTCGATACACAGACCATAATGTTCTAGACTTAGAAAAGGATATAGACCCGGAAAATAACTTCTTCTACAACATCAGCAGTAACTGCTGCTACTTCACTGATGAACAGTTTAAGCACACCATCAACACGGAAAATAAATTATCAATAATCCATTTTAATAGCAGAAGTCTGTATGCCAACTTCAACAATATAAAGGAATATCTAAATGAGTTGTCAAATCCATTTGGAATTATTGCCATTTCTGAAACATGGATCAATGCGGAGAAAGGACTGGACTTTGGACTGGAGGGATATGAAGTGAATTTTGTAAATAGAAGGAACAAGAGTGGAGGGGGAGTAGCTGTGTATGTGGATAAAAACCTAAATTACAAGGTGGTAGAAAGCATGACAACTGTAATTGATAATTTATTAGAATGTATAACAATTGAAATTTTTAAGGAAAAAGAGAAAAATGTAATAATTAGCTGTATATATAGAACACCTGGCTCTAGTATTCAAGTATTTAATGACTTCATAGAGGAAATGTTCTCTAAAACAAATCAAAAAGTTATGTTTATCTGTGGTGATTTTAATATTGACCTGTTGAATCCGAAAAAGCATAAAATGACCGACGAATTCCTAAATACTATGTACAGTTTGAGTTTACATCCTAAAATAACCAGGCCTAGTAGAATTACACCACATTGTGCCACCTTACTTGACAATATTTTCACTAACAATATGGAAAACAACATTATGAGCGGAATATTAATTAATGACATCAGTGATCACCTACCAGTTTTTGCAGTTTATGACACTAATTATAAGAAAAATCAGCATGAAGAACAACTGAGATACAGACGTGTAAGGACAGAAGAAACTATGAATGCACTTAAGAATGATCTATTAAATCAGGACTGGGACAATGTGTACAAAGAAACTGATATTGATATTGCATATGGCATATTTTTAAGAATATTCATGGAATTGTACGATAAAAACTGTCCAACAATAAAATACAACAGAAAGCACAAATATTCAGATAGACCATGGATTACTAAGGGTTTACAAAATGCATGTAAAAAGAAAAATACACTCTATAGGGAATTCCTAAAACAACGAACAAAAGATGCTGAAAATAAATATAAAAAATACAAAAATAAGTTGACCAATATTATACGTGTATGTAGAAAGGAGTATTATAGTAAAATATTGAACAACAATAAACATAATATGAAGGGAATATGGGATGTTTTAAATGGTATCATTAAAAATAATTCTGGACAGCAAAGCTATCCTCAATACTTTATCGACAATGGCAATATTATGGAAAACACTGCTGATAAGGTCAACAGCTTTAATCATTATTTTGTAAATATTGGACCAAAACTGGCAGAACAAATTCCTGAGTCACTGCCATCAGTAGACTGTAGTGAAAACCTGATTGATAGAAATCCTAACTCAATGTTCCTCACATCAGTGGAGGAAAAAGAAATAATTGACATTGTACACAGGTGTAAATATAAAACATCAACTGATTGTAATGATATTGACATGAAAATTGTCAAGAAGGTCATTGAAGGAATTGTAGGACCTCTAACATATATTTGCAACTTATCATTTTAGACGGGAAAAGTGCCAAACAAAATGAAAATAGCTAAAGTTGTGCCGCTGTATAAAACTGGGGATAGACGCCACTTCACAAACTACAGGCCTGTTTCTTTACTACCACAATTCTCCAAAATCCTAGAAAACCTGTTTAATAAACGATTAGACAAATTCTTAGATAAATATAAATTACTCTCTGACAGTCAATATGGATTCAGATCAAAAAGATCAACATCTCTGGCATTAATCGAATCAATTGAGGAGATTACGAATGCTATAGATCAGAAACAGTATGCAGCTGGAGTATTTCTGGATCTCAAGAAAGCATTCGACACAATCAATCATGACATATTAATTAATAAACTGGAACGGTACGGGATCAGGGGGGTTGTACTGCACTGGGTGAAAAATTATTTAAGTGACAGGAAACAATTTGTGAAGCTGGGTGTCCATTCCTCATCATGCTTGGACATTGCTTGTGGTGTTCCACAAGGCTCTGTACTGGGTCCAAAATTATTTATTATTTATATAAATGATATTTGTAAGGCATCTGATATATTAAAATTAGTATTATTTGCAGATGACACAAATATTTTTTGTTCTGGGGGGAATCTAAAGGAGCTGCTGGATACAATTACTTCAGAAATGTGCAAAATTAAAAAATGGTTTAACAGGAACAAACTATCGCTAAATCTAAGTAAAACTAAAATAATCTTATTTGGGAATTCCCTTAGAAATGCACACGTGCAGATTCATATAGATGGTGTGGAAATTGAAAGAGTACTTGAACATAAGTTTCTTGGTGTGATTATAGATGATAAATTAAACTGGAAGTCTCATATAAATCATATACATAACAAAATTTCAAGAAGTGTCTCAATCTTGAGTAAAGTAAAACACATTCTGGACCACAAATCACTCCACATTCTCTATTGTTCCCTGATTGCACCGTATTTGAATTACTGTGCAGAGGTGTGGGGCAATACTTACAAATGTTCGCTATCATCAATCTTTATATTACAAAAAAGGGCCATAAGGATAATCCATAAAACTGGTTACAGAGATCATACAAATCCACTATTCTTAAAATCAAAAATTCTCAAATTCACAGATCTGGTTCATTTTCTCACTGCACAAATTATATATAAAGCAATAAATAACCTGCTTCCTGACAATATTCTAAAAATGTTTTCTGAAAGGGAACGGGGACACAATTTGAGGGGGGAATTAAATTTAAAACATCCTCGTATCCGTACAACATTAAAAAGTTTTTGCATCTCTGTGTGTGGAGTGAAACTGTGGAACAGACTAAGTAAAGATATAAAGCAAAGTCCGAGCATGGCGCAGTTTAAAAAGCGGTTTAAGGAGATGGTTTTTACAGGGTACAGGGAGGAGGTAGATTTGATAGGGTGTTCTTGTCTAATATTTTCATGTGTGTGCGGGTGCACGGGTATGTTGGTATGGGTATATATATATTTGTAGGTTGTGTATCCTTTGAGGTGTTAATGGGGTTATTGAAAATGTGTATATGTGCGTATGTGTAAATACGTATGTATGGATAGATAGAAACATATATGTATATATATTAAAAATAAAAAATAAAATAAAATAAAATAAAATAAATAAATAATAATAATAATAAAAAAAAAAAATACACATGACATATAATGTGATTGCAAAGAGGTATTTCGGTAGTCTATAAATTACTAGATAGTGGAAAAGGGGTGGGATTAAATAAGCTCATGCTTCTTCCTGCTCCTTTTTGAACATAAAAGATATTTGTAGTTGTGGTTGCTCGTTTTCTTTTTGTTTTGCTTTGTTTATTTGTCTCTTTTAATTCTATGTTGTTGTACTTTTTTAACATGTTCAAAATAAAGATTCAATCAATCAAATAATTGGTGTATCTCAACAACAAAACTATGAAGACACTCAAAATAAATTTCTCGTGGTGGGAAACTATTTTGTGCAACTTTTTTGTATTTACAGTTTTGAGGGATAAACCTCTGAAAAATCTCTAACTAGCAATATATGGAAAAACAAAACAAAAACAATTTTCAATTTTTTTGTAGTTTATTGCACTTTTTTTGCAATTTATGTAGTTACTATGGACTTAATGCAGACATATTATTATAATTTGGGCTATAACAGTTATATTGATGTATAGCAACTTGAAATGCTCCCACAAATGACACTACAGCATGTAAAAATATAAAGATAAGCTCTAGCGGACTTGGTTCTACGGTAGGTGTTACAGGGTTAAACTGCACTTTCTGCAAACGTTACCAGCTGAGCTGCTGAAAATGTTCCAGCAGTGATGCAAAGGCACATTTTACACATTTAACTGTTTCTTTAGCTCATAACCAGCTGAGAGTATGTCAGGCTGACATCTTTGTCAATCTTCTCCTGATTCACCTATGGTGTCTCATCTGAACATGCTTTGACGTCAGACTCTGGCCGTCTGACATCGGTGATCCTGATGCATGCGTGCAGCCCGGCTAAACTGCATGTAAACACACGCAGAGGCTGCGAGTGTAAAGGCGGTTAATGTGTTACCGTGCTGACAGCAGAGCGAACGTTTGTGTGGCAACAAGAGAAAAAGCTCAGTCACTGCTACGATGATTCAGAGGTCGCAGATCGTAATGTAAATGAAGACGCAGCGTTCAGAGGGGTTCCTCTAATTTTGGAGTCCTCAGGTTTAATTCTCCATGAAAACCCTCCAGCAGCTGAATACATTTACATCACATTACCACCAATGAAAAGCACCGTTTACACTGCAGAGCTGGAACCAGTTTGTGCACACAAAGCTATTTATAAAACCATATTTTTCATTTTGCACGATGACGGAGGAATATGATGGAGTCATGCATGTAGCTTACGTAATTCAATTCATTTCATGTATCTACCCAGTATAATATGACCCTTGAGAGACACAAGCGCACACACAGCACAACAAATGCATTAAGAAGAAAAATATAAGTACAACCAACATTTATGAGCTGCAAACGTTCGTGTAAGTCATCGTGGAAGAGCCGTGCCGGTAACACGCCGAGCGTTTGGAGCCTGCAGGACATTTAACATCAGTCAGTCGCCACGCTGAGGGAACTCAGCACTCAAGCCTCAACTTACAAGTACGAATTTTGACCCAATTTTTCTTCCTTTCAGCTGATTGGTCAATGTCATGTCAATCACAAATTTAAATATCCAATCAGAGAACAGATGGGTTTGGCTTTCGAAGGGACGCTCTTTTGAGCTGAAGGTCATGGAAGAATAAATGCCCTTTCACCTCTCTTATCGCTTAACCGTGAGAGGAGATAAAGTCAGAGAGATACATGTTTTGAAACGACAAGGATCAGGTGGATCTAGAACACGTAGAGCGGCCGCTACTAAACGATATACAACAGAGCTCAGCAGCCAGCGCAACAAATTCTGGATCCTTTGCTCTTAGTTAGCGGCGAGCACAGCGCATGCGTCCGATGTGAAACGGCCTGCATAGTGTGACTCAAACAGTTGTCCCGGGTCAACCCTGATTTTGTGTTAAAGTAATACTAAAGTAATAATGGTGTTTCTGAACACTGGTATACCACAACTGTATCCTTTCAACGGCTACCAAAAGTTAAAGGACCTAGCTTGTATGAGCCTTATGGGATATTTACCTAAAGATCCTCCAGCTTCAAACTCTATTATCCTTCCATGACCTGCAGCTCAGTAAAGCATCCCTCTGGCAGCCAAACCCATCTGTTCTCTGATTGTAAACCTCAAAGCACAGGCCAAGGGGGAGGTGTGGCAGCAATTTTTCACACCAGCCTATTAATCAACCAAAGACCAAGACAGACTTTTAATTCATTTGAAAGTCTGATGCTTAGCCTTGCCCACCCCAGCTGTGAAACTCAGAAACCAGTCTTACTTGTTATCATCTATCGTCCACCTGGGCCTTACACAGAGTTTCTGTCTGATTTCTCAGACTTTTTATCTGATTTAGTTCTGAGCTCAGATAAAATAATTATTGTGGGTGATTTTAACATCCATGTAGATGCTAAAAATGACAGCCTCAACATGGCATTTAATCTGTTGTTAGACTCAATTGGTTTCTCTCAAAAGGTAAAAGAACCCACCCACCACTTTAATCATACTCTAGATCTTGTTTTAACATATGGCATAGAAACTGAACATTTAACAGTGTTTCCTGAAAACCCTCTCCTGTCTGATCATTTCTTGATAACATTTACATTTACAATAATTGATTACACAGCAGTGGAGAGTGGACTTTATCAAAGTAGATGTCTTTCTGAAAGCGCTGTAACTAAGTTTAAGAATATAATCCAGCCACTGTTATCATCATCAATGCCCTGTACCGACACAGAGCAGAGCAGCTATCTGAACGCTACTCCAACAGAGGTCGATTATCTTGTTAATAATTTCACCTCCTCACTACGTACGACTCTGGATACTGTAGCTCCAGTGAAAACTAAGGTCTCTAATCAGAAGTACCTGACCCCGTGGTATAATTCTCAAACACGTAGCCTAAAGCAGATGACTCGTAATCTGGAGAGGAAATGGCGTGTCACAAATTTAGAGGATCATCGTTTAGCCTGGAGAAATAGTTTGTTGCTTTATAAGAAAGCCCTCCGCAAAGCCAGAACAGCTTACTACTCATCACTGATTGAAGAAAATAAGAACAACCCCAGGTTTCTCTTCAGCACTGTAGCCAGGCTGACAAACAGTCAGAGCTCTTTTGAGCCAACCATCCCTTTAACGTTAACTAGTAATGACTTCATGAACTTCTTCACAAATAAAATTCTTATCATTAGAGAAAAAATTACCAATAATCATCCCACAGATGTAATATTATCTACAGCTACTCTTAGTACCATTGATGTTAAGTTAGACTCTTTTTCTCCAATCGATCTTTCTGAGTTAACTTCAATAATTACTTCCTCCAAACCATCAACGTGTCTTTTAGACCCCATTCCTACAAAACTGCTCAAAGAAGTCCTGCCATTAATTAATTCTTCGATCTTAAATATGATCAACTATCTCTAATAATCAGCTATGTACCACAGGCCTTCAAGGTGGCTGCAGTTAAACCTTTACTCAAAAAGCCATCTCTAGACCCAGCAGTCTTAGCTAATTATAGGCCAATCTCCAACCTTCCTTTCATATCAAAAATCCTTGAAAGAGTAGTTGTCAAACAGCTAACAGATCATCTGCAGAGGAATGGTTTATTTGAAGAGTTTCAGTCAGGTTTCAGAGTTCATCACAGCACAGAAACAGCTTTAGTGAAGGTTACAAATGATCTTCTTATGGCCTCTGACAGTGGACTCATCTCTGTGCTTGTCCTTCTTGACCTTAGCGCAGCGTTCGATACTGTTGACCATAATATCCTATTAGAGCGATTAGAACATGCTGTAGGTATTACAGGTACTGTGCTGCAGTGGTTTGTATCATATCTATCTAATAGACTCCAATTTGTGCATGTAAATGGAGAGTCCTCTTCACACACTGAGGTTAATTATGGAGTTCCACAGGGTTCAGTGCTAGGACCAATTCTGTTTACATTATACATGCTTCCCTTAGGCAGCATCATTAGAAGACATAGCATACATTTACACTGCTATGCAGATGACACCCAGCTCTATCTGTCCATGAAGCCAGATAACACACACCAATTAGTTAAACTGCAGGAATGTCTTAAAGACATAAAGACCTGGATGGCCGCTAACTTTCTGCTTCTTAATTCAGATAAAACTGAGGTCATTGTACTCGGCCCTGAAAAGCTTAGAAATATAGTATCTAACCAGATTCTTCCTCTGGATGGCATTACCTTGGCCTCCAGTAACACTGTGAGGAACCTTGGAGTCATGTTTGACCAGGACATGTCCTTCAACGCACATATTAAACAATGCTGGGCATCCTCTGCACACGGTCGTAAACAATCAGAGAAGCCTATTCAGCGACAGGTTGCTTCTCCCAAAGGCAGAAACCAACAGACTTAAAAACTCCTTTGTCCCACACACCATCAGACTGTTTAACTCCTCACTGGAGGGGAGACAGGGGAACAAAGGAGGGCGGGAACAACTGAGCTGTAGTGCTTTTTCTACAGTGTGCAATAAACACTGTGCAATATACTCAAGTGTGCAATCATATTTATTCATATTTTACATTCTTTATTTATATATGTGCATATATGGTGTATTTATGCTTATATCCTTACTCTCATTCCCCTTATTGTATCTGTAACATGCAACTTCTGTCGGTGCTGTGCTACTGGACACTGAATTTCCCGGAGGAACCCACCCAAGGGATTAATAAAGTTTCATCTAATCTAAATCTAATCTAATATTAAACAAATATGTAGGACTGCTTTTGTTGCACACTTGGATTAAAAGGAATTTAATCCTGTATAGCTTTGTGACTTTGCCTTTACTGTATCTTCTGCAAATATACAGACATACACATCTTTACACGTTTGTACACAGTCTCACAGCTCGTTAGGCAGTGAGTGACAGGCTTGTTTCTAAACTTAAAACACTAATACTACTCCTTACAGTAACATAAATGTAACTGAGGACAAGGGATGAGTAAACGGGGCAAAGAAATAAATTGATCATTTATTTATTACATGAGTTAGACATACAAATTCCCAGTCATTTCCAGACAGGACTTACAACACATTCTGCTGATATCCCAGCTGCACATGAGACTTACCACACAAACTGTGAGAAAATAACAACACTGCAACCCGTCACACCCCGCTTAGCGACACTGCAATCGTGGCACACACTGCAAACAATTCGGGTCTCAGCGCAGCTGGGAATCAGCGCTATGCATGGCCTGCAATCTGGGAGATAAAGGGAAGTGGCACAAACAATTAAACAAAAAACAAAAAGGGAGGTTAGTCCGCCCTAACACAACTTACTCTCAATCAATAACCGCCTTTACGGCTGGACGGACTAACCAAAACAAAATTACAAATCAATCAAAAGAACAAAAAAAGGACAGCAGAGACAGCACAGAATATTGATCAGTTTCCCTGCGCGCAGTCGATCTAGATGAGGGGTCGGCAACCTGCGGCTCTTTAGTCCTTATACTGCGGCTCCGCGTGGTTTGGGAAAATAAATTAGTATTTAGCTGAAGTGTATTTTATTTGTGTTTAGTTCTTTTTTTAACTTGTAGTTCTAAATTGGAAGATTATTGTGATTTTGAAATATAAAAATAAAATTATATTCTATTATTTTTTCATTGCTCAAAATAAGAGTCACACTCGCGGAAGCCGGTGTACCCGCCGAAACGCCGTGCATTTATCGAGACTTTCAACCCAGGTAGGCCAATTATGGATCTTCGGATCCACATTATGTCAGCAGCTCCACCATGAACTATGTTAAAGACAAACACGCTCACGCCTGACAGATGACAGCTTACAGTCCTGCGTAAACTGACTTCGTACAGCCCCAATTAGCAGACGCTGTGCGCAGAGGTTCGGGACCATAAGTCTTATTGTAAAGATATCACGGCAGACCGACGAAGTTTGCATGAACACGCTTTTCAGCATCTCTTTATTGACCACTTTTCACACACGGTTGCTGTACGCACACAGCCGGCTGTAGCTTTTCACCTCACAGCCCGACATACACCACCAACAACACAACAGCACAGATAGCGCAGACGTAAAGGCAGCGAGGCGTGATTGCGGGTGTGGCTCAGGTGCGTCCGCCTCCCCTGCAGCGGCGCTGCAGACCACGCCCCGCCGCACGCATTAACCTGGTAAAATACATATTTAGGCAGAATTTTGCAAATATCTATTTTTAATTTTTCAGCAGTTTGTGCTTTTTTACCAATTATTTTTTAAAAGTCAGGTCAAGGCTCCAACAGCCCAAAGGGTGGTGGCTGACAACAGTTTTTTTTTGCTACATGGATCATTTTAGTTCAGGTTGGTGTTTTTCCTTTTGTTATATTTCTTTAAGAGTTCAAAATGTGTTGATTACATAAATAAAATGTAATTTTCTCTGTACCACTTCATGGATTTCATAAGCAACACACCTTAGTTGTTCACACAAAGCATAAAGGTAAAAAACAATATATACAGTGTTATCTTCATTTTAGATGTCAAAAAGTATTTGCGGCTCCCAGTGTTTTCTTTTGTGTGGAAACCGAGTCCAAATGGCTCTTTGGGTGTAAAATGTTGCAGACCCCTGATCTAGGGCTTGATCAATTCTTCTATTAAAATTCGTGGTCACACGACAGTATACCCACTCGCACCCGAGTGAATTAATTGCCTCTGGTTTTTCCACAGAAGAGCGCTGACTTCACCCCACACACCGCTACCTTTTCACAGCTCTTCAGCCAATCACCTGGCAGAGAGCAACAAACTGCCAGGTGACACTTGTTACATAAAGGAAAAAAACAGAAACAAAAGATCGTGTGATTCACCAGCTTTCATCCACTGTGATTACAGCCCGATACAGGCATAGATGCACCTACAATGCCACGAGGTTTCAACGCGAACTTGCGAATTAGCTGTAGCTGCTTTTTGTTAGCTTCACGGCTAATCTACATATCTACTAATAGCTATACACTAACCACACATAATGGGGATTAACGGCCAACTTTCCCACATTCTCTGCAGGTCTGTGGACCTATCCTTAGACACAGCTCAAGTTATTTACTATATTGTATCTGCTTACCTGCAAATATACAGACATAGTACATTGTTACACATTTGTACAGTCTCACACAGCTGTTGTTAGGCGCACTGCGTGGCCGGGCTTCTTCACTTCCGCTAAAGCTGTTCATTTCAGGAGAAACTCCCTCTTTTGGTGTAACGGAGGAATAACTACCCTTCCAGGCCTGTCTTATCAGAGACTGGAGCACACATTATTTTACAACAATCAAAGAAAATAACATATTTGAACAATCAGAACATTTTAAACAAATATATTATAGTAAATAAAAGATTATGGGGGTGTCTTGTTTTTGTCAATAATGCCTTTCTTGTCCTTACACTTTCTTCCATTTGTGCAACATCTCTAAAGTTAGAAATATCCTGTCTCAGAGTGACGCTGGAAAACTAGTTCATGCATTTATTACTTCCAGGCTGGACGACTGTAATTCATTATTATCAGGAAGTCCTAAAAACTCCCTGAAAAGCCTTCAGCTAATCCAAAATGCTGCAACAAGAGTCCTGACAGGGACTAGAAAGAGAGAGCAGATTTCTCCTGTTTTGGCTTCCTGTTAAATCCAGAATTCAAAATCCTGCTCCTCACATACAAGGTCTTAAATAATCAGGCCCCATCTTATCTTAATGACCTTGTAGTACCATATCACCCTATTAGAGCACTTCGCTCTCGCTCTGCAGGCCTACTTGTTGTTCCTAGAGTATTTAAAAGTAGAATGGGAGGCAGAGCCTTCAGTTTTCAGGCCCCTCTTCTGTGGAACCAGCTTCCAGTTTGGATTCGGGAGACAGACACTATCTCTACTTTTAAGATTAGGCTTCAAACTTTCCTTTTTGCTAAAGCATATAGTTAGGGCTGGACCAGGTGACCCTGAATCCTCCCTTAGTTATGCTGCAATAGACGTAGGCTGCCGGGGATTCCCATGATGCATTGAGTTTTTCCTTTCCAGTCACCTTTCTCACTCACTATGTGTTAACAGACCTCTCTGCACTGAATCATATCTGTTATTAATCTCTGTCTCTCTTCCACAGCATGTCTTTATCCTGTCTTCCTTCTCTCACCCCAACCAATCACAGCAGATGGCCCCGCCCCTCCCTGAGCCTGGTTCTGCTGGAGGTTTCTTCCTGTTAAAAGGGAGTTTTTCCTTCCCACTGTCGCCAAAGTGCTGCTCATAGGGGGTCATATGATTGTTGGGTTTTTCTCTGTATGTATTATTGTAGGGTCGACCTTACAATATAAAGCGCCTTGAGGAGACTGTTGTTATGATTCGCTGCTGTATAAATAAAATTGATTTTATGCAGTGAAAGTCAGTTTCAGATGATTCCAGGAGGATGGAGCTGCTACCGTGAGCTCCGTTTCTAAATGTAGTGCAAACTTCCAGGACAGGCAGAACAAAGACCGTAACTTCCCAGGAAAGCAAGAGCAGACAAGCACACAGCTGAAAATGGTTTGTCATAAATATCAATCAAAGGGCTCTGAGAACAAGTCCGTAAAAATCTGGAGCCCTACCTGAGACACCAGAGAGTCTGTTAGTCACGTCCAGCATAAAGACAAAGGTCAGAGCAGTCCGAGAGTCACAGCCCTCACGTACAGAGATGGATGGATTTGATAGACACGAGCTCAGAGAAGGAAAACAGGTTTAAGTAAAAACAACTTCCTTTGCTTATTAAAAGCTGTTAGTGTCTAATTAAGTGTGACAGGGCTCATGTGAGCCAACAGCAGCCTCAGGTTTGCAAACACTGTGTGAGGTCACAGGACTGGAGTGTTTATCAGCTCAGACACACCAGCCACTATCACAGACACACATTCAGCCAGTTTAGGAGCAGTAATTAATCAGCTCACAGAAAGGCTCAGCTGAGCCAGAGGTGTAACTCACATCCTGTTTCCTGTTTGGTGACGTCACTGACCGCTGCCCCGACCTCGCCTCGGCCCTCGTCTGCATTTTCTCCTCACTGAGGAAGCAGCCACACTGACGCTTTTTAGGAAACCCTGCCCCCTGGTGGTGAAAGCGTTTGTTACAGTTACACCTGTCCGTTACTTTCAGTTTAAAATAAAGGATTTTACAGAAAAGCTGCTAATAAACATATAAAAAATACGTCACATCCTAACAACAATGCTTATGTCTTCATGTTGCTGCAGGGCTGGATGTATTCTCATATTTAGACTCCAGTCTAAGAGTTCAAACCCCGAAGATCCAGCCCGGCGTCTTTCATTAGAGCCTCTGCCTCCAGTCTGTGACACAGGCTGCATGAAGGTTAACGCTGGAGGCGTGGACAAATCACGTGATCGGGATGCAGCAGCTTCCTGGCAGGGTCGAACTCTGAGCATACGTGTGGAGCTGTGAGATACCTGACCTCTGCCAGCAGAGCCAGGCCTCGTGATGCTGAGAGCAGGCTGAACATTATCTCCCAAACCTGACCTCACCTGAACCGAGGCTTCACCTTACAATTTGATGAATTTCATCACAGCTGCCTGCCAAAAGGGAGGAGTTCTGTCCCTACAGCAGGAGTAGACAACATGTTCACAACATCATGAAGGCTCCTTATCCCAGAGGAAACACAGCTTCACCTCGGTTTGGTGGTATTAGGTGAAAATCATCCCGTCTGTGGTCGTCACACTTACATAAATGCACACTCAGCTTCTCTGTTGCTGTCTGGACCTCAGTTACACATTCATGTTGTTCTTCTCCATCAGACAAGCAGCAGGAAACACAAAGAAGATCAGACTGAAGGAAAGTGACATCTGACCCATACCCAAAGGTCAAAGCTGTGAGCTGTGATGCTCGTCATCTAAAAGTCCCTGTGGAGGTTTAGGTCCTGCTTACAAGAAGTTCTTCTGTTCAATAAGTCACTTTCCTGGCAAACCATTCACCAGAACACTCAAAGACTCAACAGCTTAATATTAATCAAACTGAGGAACGTAGCAGATGAGAGGAGACAGGGTTGGGTTATTGCTCCACCTGGCCAAGGCTGCATCCATCCAAATAACTCAAAGAGAGAAATACCCTGTTCTAGTCACAGAGATCTGGTGTCTGAGTGGTGCAGCAGAAGTGTGCCTCTCCCAAAATCTAACAGTTGGTAGATTGAAACCATCCTGTGGTTATAGTTCCAGTACAGAGAGATGGAAAAATACAAGGACGATGGAAGACCTGCCCCAACTGCTCTGACTGCTGGGAGAAGAAAATAAAGAAGAAAAGGTCCTTCAAAGAAAAGCTGTTGGTGTAACAGGTGTGAAATAACTCCAAACTGATGAGCCTTTGCTCTTTGCTGCTTCTGTGCTACACTAGCTCTCTTGCTAGCATGTGCTCTCTGTGGAACGTGTTGTTACTGTAGCAGCCGCCTTCAGCTGAAGAATAAGTGGCCCTCATGTGTGGCTACAGCAAATAAAGAGTTTAAAGAAGAAGCATCATCATCACACAGATGAGTCTGGTGTACTTTGAAATGACTTTGATGACTTTGAAACATTTAATTAATTATTAAATGGTGTATGTAATTAATTCGTTTTGTCACTCCTGGCCCTCCATATACACATAGGTATTTATATATAAAGCACTTATGTAGCCGGTTTTGTATAGATGCTCTTCCAGTGACTGACCAAACAGGTTCACAGGTATGTATGTACGAAAACTAGTCAGTTCTGGCTAGAACTTCACTGGAGAAATAATGAGTTAACCTTAACGTAACTGTTAGAGTTAACTTTAACGCGTGAGGTGAAGTTAACAATATGTATCTTAAGGAAAAAAGAATGAATGTCGCTGCGAGCAGGGTTCGAACCTGCGCGGGGAGACCCCATTGGATTTCAAGTCCAACGCCTTAACCACTCGGCCATCGCAGCTCACGTCACCTATGTCCTTCCCAATCATACTTATCCGGTATCAGCGAAAACATCATGTGAACTGCTTGATACTGCTGGAGAATGGGTCTTCTTAATATCAGCCAGGTGACATGAACCTTTCACGCGCCTTACCGAGGATATCAGGAGGGTTTAAAGTGAATTATTAGGCCTGTTTTTCGTCATCATCTTATCAGGTTTTCCGCAACGTTTCATATTTCGCTGTCGTCACATGCGTGTATTTAGAGCTCTTTGAGTGTGTTTTCACCGTTTAAACATTTAGAATAGTTATTGAAAGGAAAGCTTCAGATGTTTAACATAGCTGAGGAAAATTTGAGTACACCGACCTCCGATACCAGTAAATACTCCTGTCTGTCCTACGTGAATACACGTGTGGGGATGTAGCTCAGTGGTAGAGCGCATGCTTCGCATGTATGAGGTCCCGGGTTCAATCCCCGGCATCTCCATGTTTGTTTTAGGTTTTAATCGTTTGTTTCTCGTCTCACTGTTGTAATACTTGCCACAGCGTGCGACAGATTACAGGTGAACGGACTCTTCTGGTTTTCATGTCTTTATTCATGTCAACCTTATATTTGTTTTACGAATATTAAACAATAAATAAACAAACTATAAACAATAAAAAACATTGGCTTAGATTTTTACAAATCTGAATAATTTCCTTTGTCCTACGTTAGAAAAATACGATTGATAGTCTTCGCTTTTATTTTGAAGGTTATCTGTCCAAACCGGATGTTATGCTTCATATCCTTTCGTTTTGTGTGATGACGTTAACCGTCATGTAGTCCGGCAGGTATTAGAATATGTAGCATTTAATCTTCTTGTCGTACAGTTGTTTTGATCAACAGTCGCATTGATAACCTAAAAGCAAAAACAATGATGAAAAGTGAGTGGTTCCACTGGGGCTCGAACCCAGGACCTTCTGCGTGTAAAGCAGACGTGATAACCGCTACACTATAGAACCCCATATGCAGCCGTTGTTCATATTTATGTTAATATTTGATACTTGAACAAACGATAGCAAGACATATATTTACACACTTCATTTAAACTTTAGTATATAATGTTATTTACACGTTTATGTAAATCTTGTTTATTTAAATGCGTCACTTAATTTAGGGTATTTGTTTCTTTTGTAAAGTATCAATTTTAGAAGAAATGAATGCAATCGTAAAAAATGTTGTAATTATTGTTGTTAATATGTGGTAACATTTTTGTTTTTCTCAGTATTCATCCATAAGTTGATATGTTATATGCTTGTTAAAATGTTTAAATTAATCAGTTTACAAAGGAAACAACGCGGGAAAGCAGTACCTGTTATTCAGGTGTTGTTTTAACCCAATAGGATGTGCCGTTGACTTGATGGGCGGAGCACTAAACAGAGAGCTCGGGTGAGAGAGAGACCCTGGGAGAGAAGCAACTCCTGGGCAGCCCAGCTGGAGCAGAGGAGGCTCACTCTGCAGGTATGTTTACCTGTGTGTTTCTCTCAGCCAGTCAGCTTTTTATTCACATACTTTCGTTTTTCTTAACACACCTGCCTCCCGTGTTTGTCTCCATCCCTTTAACGGCCTTCAGGTGTATACTCTGTTTTGCTTGTTCCCTAATAGTTTCTGTGTGTTCCTGTTTTTCGTGCAGAAATCTTCCAGAACATTACCAGAAACCAGAATCTTCTGACAGGTAAACAAACACTTTTGTTTTGTTCATTTTGAGGGAGCAAAATTCCCACTGCAGCAGAGACCCCGCCCCAAACCACCACCACCACCTCTGGGGTCAAGAGGGCAAATTTTTCCTTTAATCTGGCCCACCAGTTGAAGCTGACCTGACCGTCTTTCTGTACCAAAATCTGATTCATTTGCTTCACTCATTCATACAAATCTGACATTAAAAAACAGTCTAAATCTGATATTTTATAAGTTTTATTTTCATTTATTTTATTTAAAAATATACATTTTATTTTATTTTGTCTAATTGTTTTACTCAATTTCAGTTGAGTTTTTGTTATTTATAATCCAGAACAGTAATATATATTTCTTCCTCTCATGTAGCAGTTAAATAGCATTCAATATAATATGATCACATTTCCTTTTTAATTAAATTTGTCATTTCACATTTTTATTTTTTGTTTTTTGTTCAATTAAAATCAAAAGTCAACGAATACGAGGATTGAGTGAAGACTAAAGTGCAGAGTTTATATCGAGTGGATTTTTGCGCTGACTTCTTCATTACGGATCATTTCTAGGAAACGAGGCCTGCTACCCAATAAACAAATGATTTGGTTTTTTAAACGTACCCTCGGGTCAGAGCCGCTGTAGATAACGTAACTCGTAGGTTCATCTCTAACATGATAAAATAGGAGGAAACAGGAAAATCAGCAGCCGGTGTTTTTATGGCTGATTTCTGTGCCGATTGTAACCACGGAGCAGGAAGCTTCCTCGTCAGGCTGACGACGTGACCTTTAACAAGAAAGAGAGCAGTGTTTACTGCTCGTGGATCTGTCAGGAGAAGCCAGTGTGTTAGCTGGAAGCCCACGCTAACTGCCCTTCATTTCCAAGGCAAATGTGAGCAAGGTAAACAAATAAGCTGATGTCAGCATCAGCGGGAGTCCTGCACAGCACAAAGACAGAAATGTGTTTGTAAGAGTCGCTTTTGTTTCTAAGATAAATGAAAGCTGAAAGCAACGTAGTTTCATTGTGAGTTTCACAGAGATGTGATGGTGCAAAACAAAGACAGCAAACATGGAGAGAAAATAAGAAACTTTCCAACAAAATAATCAAAGTGTAACGTCTTTAAGGGCCTCGCTGTAGCCTTTCTCGACCTCAATGCAGCTCTGATGGTCCTGAGATGATAGTGACACTGACAGTTATGGTGGCGATTCTCATCTTCACAAGTAAAACAGGAAGTGTGAGCTTCAGGTGAAACCATGTTTCACCACGTGAGGCTCTGATCATCCCTGCAGCCAGAAGTGTCTTTGTGTCTGTCAGCTTAACCTCCTCCATCAGTTTCTCCTGAAACAGCTCACAACATGTCTTAATATTAATTTGTGGGTGAAAGGCTCACGAACCTGCACTCTGGCCACCAGGTGGCGCCGTCCAACTTTGTGCCCATCGTGCCCAACATGATGGCTTCCTGTCAGGAGTTTGAAGTGACCGTTCACACCTCACCTGGCCCCACCTGTGGAACCTTTAGCCACCTGTGGCTTAGCCTGATTGGCTCTGAGGGCGAGACTCCGCCCATCCATGTGACCGACGGCAACAGTCATCTCCTGCCAGGATTGGTGAGTTTTGAGATTCATTCATTTGTAGCGTTCGCTGGGAGTACTGAAGGGCATGTTTTATGGTCAGTACTTGGAGTTTTATTTTGACGGTGTCTTCCTGTCATGCTCACAGGTGTGTCCAGTCCGGGTTCAGGCCAGCAGTCCTCTGGGTCGCCTGATTCTGGTTCGGCTCCGGCTCGAGGTTCAGACCAGATTTCCAAACCTGGACTGGCACTGCAGCAGAGTGGAGGTCTGCAGGCTGACTAAAGGTCAGGGGTCAGACTCAGAAACACAGGTGTTCCTGTGCGACAGATGGCTGCGGCCAGCAGATGGCGACGTGGAGCTCCGGAGTGGAAAGTGTGAGTGACGTTTAATGACCGTTAGGAGGAAACAGAGACACGTGGACCCAAGCACAAAAACCTCTTTATGTCCTCACATCACCCTGCAGGTGTGCCCATGCAAATCATTTCCTTTGAATCTAAAAGCAGTTCTTCCTGTTGTTGGTCCACAGTGTGTTTGCTGGAGGAGGAGACAGAAGAGAAGCTGAAGCAGCAGAGGCTCAGACAGCTGCAACGTCAGCAGCAGCTCATCAGGTACCTGATGTCACAGTGTTAGCATGCTGGTTTACCTCTTACAGCGCTCTGATTGGCCACATCCTGGAGTCCTGCAGAGGGGCGCAGTGTTTGAGCTGTACTCTGTGGGCAGCCGGTGTCATCCAAACATGATAACATGTTTACAGCACACTGATATCTGACCTTTGATCTATGACCTTGAATGCTAAAATGGGGTATTATATTATCTTTACCCATATGACTGGAGCAGAACTGGATGAAATATCTAGAAGATCCTGCCGTTAATTAATGCTTCAATCTTAAATATGATCAACTATCTCTAATAATCAGCTATGTACCACAGGCCTTCAAGGTGGCTGCAGTTAAACCTTTACTCAAAAAGCATCTCTAGACCCAGCAGTCTTAGCTAATTATAGGCCAATCTCCAACCTTCCTTTCATATCAAACATCCTTGAAAGAGTAGTTGTCAAACAGCTAACAGATCATCTGCAGAGGAATGGTTTATTTGAAGAGTTTCAGTCAGGTTTCAGAGTTCATCACAGCACAGAAACAGCTTTAGTGAAGGTTACAAATGATCTTCTTATGGCCTCTGACAGTGGACTCAGATGGCCCCGCCCCCCCCTGAGCCTGGTTCTGCCGGAGGTTTCTTCCTGTTAAAAGGAGGTTTTTCCTTCCCCCTGTCACCAAAGTGCTTGCTCACAGGGTCATATGATTGTCAGGGCCTTCTCTTACAGTATAAAGCACTTTGAGGTGACTGTTGTTGTGATTTGCTGCTGTACAATTAAAACTAAATTGAATATGCTATTTCTGACATCATAGAGTATCATACTGAAAAAAAGAATGTTGCGCAGCGTCTCCATGCCTGTTCGTGTGATATATATATTAGAGATGGACCGATCCGATATTACATATCGGTATCGGTCCGATACTGACCTAAATTACTGGATCGGATATCGGAGAGAAATAAAAAATGTAATCCGATCCATTAAATATCAAAAAAAGCACCTCACAAAACTTGCTACACGGTGTAACTCGGCTCATAACCGTAGCACGTCGGAGCAGTGTGGTCACGTGATAGAGCTGCTGCGTGTATTTGTAGCCTGCTAGCAAACATTTCATCTCCGAGGAAGTTATCTCAGGGAGAAGTAAAGCAAGTGTGTAAGTTCATCTCTGAATGTTTGTAAAGCATTCCCGCGTTAAGCTTAACAACCGATATATAGAGCAACTGCCTCTCTCTCTCTCTCTCTCTCTCTCTCTCTCTCTCTCTCTCTCCTGCTGCTACTTCAATCGTGAAACTGCTTAATGATCAGCTGATCGGCTTTTCTGTCGCGAGTCCGTCTCTCTTCTTTGTTTTTGACCCACTTTGCACCAGAAAGAGGAAACCAGCGGCTGAACAACAGCAGCACTATTAAGCTTGATAAGCTGTTGTTAGAATTTATTTAATATTATTTCTACACCAGGATCTTTTTCTACACAGCTGACGTAACTGTGCAGGGGCGGATCTAGCAAAGTGTAGCCAGGGGGGCCGATAGGGCATTAACAGGGAAAAGGGGGCACAAAGACATACTTTTCTTTCTTATTCTCATTTAAAATGTCTAGCCTTTAATTATTTAATAATTATCTGAATCTTACACCCAAAGTTTTAATCTGATGTAAAATGTATAGAAGTCCATTACTGTATATAGTAACTGTTAAGTCTAATATACAGTAAGCTGTAGTACTTTTTCCTTTGGGAAAGTACCATCTGTGAATTCTGCAATTCTGTTGAAGAAAGATGTTGAATCTATTTAATTATTCTTGAAAAATAATTTATTTCTGTGATTTTTTTTTTACCCTGCATCAAATTAAAGTTGATTACATTGATTAAGCATCATGAGGTGGAGGGTGGTTCCCCATTTTCTTTTGCTGGGAGTTTGCAACCCTATTAGTTAGGTTGCTTAATATTTCTGCTAAGTACTCTTTAAAATACCAGAATAGGGAGGATGGAGCAGGTTTAAGTTTATTAGATTGATCAGTGTTGCTGATCTATGAAATATTTTGGGTGCAGTGTGTTTTTTTGTTTTTTTTTACATACAGGTATAACAGAATAGCTTTAGTGTTGTTGTTGTTTTTTAACTTGAGTATGAATTTATACAAAAAGCAGCAAGATATTAAAAAAAAACAGTTTTATTGATTAAAAAACACACTATATCGGATTCATATCGGTATCGGCAGATATCCAAATTTATGATATCGGTATCGGTATCGGACATAAAAAAGTGGTATTGTGCCATCTCTAATATATATACATATATACAAGAGGCTAAGCATATGTATATATTAGGGGTGCAACAATACTCGATATTGAACCGTTCGATACAGTGCTTTCGGTTCGGTACGCATATGTATTGAACAATACAACATTTTTAATTTATTTTATCAACTTTTCTTCTGACGATGCTGTCTGTGTTGAGCGCTCAGTGGATCTGCGTTCGACTACTCCGCCTGGGCTGCACTGTCCAGTGCAGATTCACTGAGCGCAGGGCAAGCTAGCAGACAGAAGCTAAGCTCGTTGCAACACGGCAAATTGAACCTCCCCCACCCTCATTCAGATCTCGCCTTTGGAACTATTTTGGTTTTCATGTGACGTATGACCCTGAAGGTAAGCGCTTCATGGACTAAAGTAAAACAGTATGTTGGATGTGCCACGCAATGCTCAATTACATTGGTGGGAACTAGTGTGTTAGCGCAGTTAGCTTGTTAACGTGCCGTCCAGCCCCACGCACGGGGCGATCCGCGGTAGCTCGTTAACGGAGATTTGCCGTGTTGTGGCGTTAACGTCATTTCAGATTAACGCTGACAGCACTAGTGGGAACAAAATGAATATGACTGCACATTTACTCCGACATCATCCTCGTGCAAAGACAAGTGGAAGCAGACAAAAACAACAAGCACGCATGCTACAAACTTTACCCGAGTCATTTAGACAGCCGTTAGCACATGATTCTCCTTATGGGGACCTGATATGTTTAATATGCTGCTGAGAATATAGCCCAGAAGAAGCGTATAGTATAGCTTTTTTAAGGCCCCTCTGGCGCGATACGGCAGCCTCGCTTCTGTCAGTCTGCCTAAGGGCAGCTGTGGCTACAACTGTAGCTGCCTCCACCAGTGTGTGAATGTGAGAGTGAATGAATAGTGGCATTGTAAAGCGCTATATAAATCCAATCCATTATTATTATTTCTCTGTAATAAACTCTCTTTACCAAAGATGAGTGATTTCTCCATCAGATTTATTTTTTATTACTTTGTTGTTTCAGCAACATTACATTTAAAAACTGTACTTTTGAGTTAAAATATATATTTATACTTTTAATAAATGACAAATTAAAAAAGCACGAACATTTTTTTGTATCGAAAAAATATCGAACCGAACCGTGATTTTTGTGTATTGTTGCACCCCTAATATATATATATATATATATATATATATATATGTGTGTGTGTGTGTGTGTGTGTGTTTTCTAGAATGATTCAAAAACACAGGGATGAGTGAGATGTACTGTTTTTGGTGTCTACCATCCTACAAAATTTGAAACTGACAGCTTGAAAACTGGTTGTCTCTCGTTCAGGTGGCGAATCTTCGTTGATGGCGCTCCGCAGTGCGTTGACGTGAACAGTCTGTCTGAACTCGGGCCAAACCTTCTTTACACGCAGAAGAGGTGAATGCTAACAGTTGGTGCACATCGTGAATGAAATGTGGTCTGAACCAGCTGGCTTGAGCTGTGTTTGTCCCTCTGTCCTCAGTCCGGCTACTAACCTGTACTATCTGAACGGCTTCACCACCCGAGTCGAGTCCTGGAAGAGCTTTTCAGAGCTGGAGATGATTTTCACCTACAGCGCACAACAGAATGGCATCGCCAGTAAGAACCAACGCAGCACATCTCATTCATCTTTGTGTTTTTGAACCTTTCTAGCTACAGGACATCTCTGCAAAGTTTATATTTCCCCTTGTGGTTATTCTGGGTCTTTATTCTTGTATTTACTGTATCGTTCTTTCATTATTTGTATTTGTGTTTTAGTAGTTTTGTGTCTTTTTTATTATTTTGTGCTTTGTTGTAGGTTTCGGTGTTTTGTGAGCAGCGTTGTGTCTCTTGTAGTGTGTTTGTGGGTAGTTCTTCGAGCCTGATCGCCTCTTTGGCTCTTGGCGAAGGCGGTCGCACTTTCCTCCTCTCCCTTATCTTCCCTGCTTAGCCTCTTGTGTCCTTGTCTTGTCTCATGTGTTTTGTGTTACTTTCCCTGGAACACTCTCTCACAGTCTGTCTCTAAAACCTAAAGAGAATTATGGATTTGATCAACTGGTCTCTGAATGCAATTGACCCCCTTTTCTCAACGAGAAGTCCTCACCTTAAAGGCCGGTCCGTGACAATATTGTCAGGCATAAACCGGTCCGTGGTGGAAAAAAGGTTGGAGACCGCTGCCCTACCCGACCCTGTGGCTGGTCACGTGCTCTATAATGTTGTGCTGTGGACATTTCTGTGCAGAGGAGTCTTTTTGTTTCCTCATGCTGTCCTCCCAGGAGCCCAGCATGAGTAGAGGTCTCTTTTTCCCCTCCTGGACTTTCCCATTGGAGTCTATATTTCAGTGGTTTTCCGTAATACTACCAGTCTCCGACCTGTCTCCCCATGTGATGTCTGTGTTGTGTATATAATGTCGGGGGGGCATTTCACTGCAGGACAACTTGCATGTGACAAATAAAGGCTTCTTGATTCCTGACTCGGCGATCGGGCTCCGTGACACAGACTAACGAGACGGTTGATTCTGTCTCTCAGGGTTCGTTAGGGCTCATTGGATGGAGGATTGGTATTTTGGCTACCAGTGTCTGAACGGCAGCAACCCTCTCATGCTGCGTCAGACCCGCCACCTCCCTCCAAACCTGTCTGTCACCTCTGACATGCTCCGCCCCTTCCTGCCTGAAGGCTCCTCCCTCGAAAAAGAGCTACAGGTGTGTGCTGTTGTGACTTTCGGCTGTGCGTTATTTGCAGCTGCCCTTTTTAATCAGTGTGTTCGCTGTGACAGAAAGGCAACATTTACCTGTTGGACTACGAGGTTCTAGACGGTCTTCCAGCCAATGTGATCAATGAAAAGCAGACGTACCTGTCCGCCCCGCTGTGCCTTCTCCACCTGAACCAGCAGGGGCAGCTGCTCCCCATCGCCATCCAGGTTTGCTTCTTATGTAGAAACCTGACTGTGACGACTGTCTTCAGTTGGGATCCTGTTGTCATTCACCCTGGGAATGTGGTCCCGTCCTTCAGCTGCAGCAGAAACCTGGCCCTCATAACCCGGTCTTCCTGCCCTCTGACTCTGGCTACGATTGGCTGTTGGCTAAGATGTGGGTTCACAGCGCAGACTTCCAGTGCCACCAGCTGATCTCACATTACCTGCGGACTCACATGATGGCAGAGCTGTGCTGTGTGGCCACGCTGCGGCAGCTCCCAGATGCACACCCGCTGCACCAGGTAAACCCCGCTCAGCTGCAGCTCGCTCGACTTCCCCCACAGGAGACCAGAGAACAGAATCGTTGTATCCAATCATTTCTCCTTTTAAAGCTTGAGCTGTCTTTTCTCTCATTTCTTTTATGGACAGCTGCTACTGCCGCACGTCAAGACATCTTTAAAGATAAACTTCGGGGCCAGAGCGTCGCTGCTGGCCTCCAAAGGACTGTTTGATCAGGTAAAATGCAGGAAGTAACAGGAACCACACTGAGGAGAACAAACAAGCAGAGTAAGATCTGTTGTGTTCCCTGGTCTCGTCCTTCCAGGCTGTCGGTTCTGGTCTGGAGACATTACCCCTTCTCCTCTGCAGGGGATCGGCCAGGATTTCCTACCGAACCCTGTGCGTCCCCGAAGACTTGAGCGACCGCGGTGTGGACAAACTGCCGCAGAGCTTCTACGCCCAGGACGCTCTGAGGATCTGGGACACGGTGCACAGGTAAACGAGCACACCTGAGAAACACGAACACTCGTGCAAATGTTTTATCGGATGGCAACAGGAGATCCTCTGTGATCTGTGTGTGTTGCAGGTTTGTAACCGGCTGGGTGGATCTGTATTACCATGGAGACGACGCGGTGCAGCGTGACCCTGAGCTCCATGGTTGGCTCACAGACATCAACACTCACGGCTTCAGTAACGGTGCGTTTTATGACGCTAAAACGTGGCACGCGAGCTAAACGTACAGCAGTTTCTCCAAATCACCGTTTCAAACGACTCTGTCAGCAAACTGTGTTTACACGTTAAGTTACAATAATATAATAATGATAACGACTGCTAGTTGTTATCAGAGAGAGCTGTGTCTCCTTTCATGCTGCAGTGGAACTTTTAAAAGCAAGCGTAAAGTGGAGATGGCTGTAGGTATAGAGGTGTAGGTGGGGGTGGAGCTCCTGATGAGAGCTGGACGCACTGGCAGAGCTTCAGTCGGTGGATGTAACAGTAACAGGTCAGCTCACAGCATCACGGGCTCTGCAGAGACGAGCAGAGTGACCCGACATCAAACTATGTCGACCTTTGGATCTAAAATTATATTGAGCAGATGTCTGTTTGACACTGTGTGGTATTAAATATTGATAGTTTGATGTAACGATATAATATTAAAAGCAAAACGTTTGGATTTTAGTGGTTAAATAATTAGAGATAAATATGTATATGTTATTATATAAAGATGACCACAAGATTATGTTCATTAACATTTGTTATTTGTGAGCTTGGAACACTGAGCGGCTCTTTTTGACCCCGCCCACAGCACGCACATGTGCACGCATGCATTCACCTGAACACTGTGACTATGATGCCTCTGCGCAGGTTTCCCTCAGCGCTTTCACACCAGAGCAGAAGTGGCCACGTTTGTCACCGCGCTCATCTACTCCTGCTCTGCTCTGCACGCCGCCGTCAACTTCTCCCAGGTGAGTCGGCCACTGTGAGAGACAGGAAAAGCTCGCAGCTTCCTGCTGAGGATGTCCCGCCGCCTCACGTTTGTCTCCTCTCTCTCGCTGTCCTCCAGCTGGACTTTGCCTTCTGGGTGCCAAACTGTCCGGTCGCCATGTTGCGCCCTCCTCCGCAGGTCAAAGGCGCTGTCACAGAAGATGACATCATGTCCTTCCTGCCAGATGTGAACACGACGTGCCGCGTCCTGATGGCGCTGAATGGGCTGTCGCAGCCGGCCATCGACTTTGTGAGGCTCCGCCCACTCATAAAACTTTTACACTCACTTCTTCCTCAACTCCTCCTCTTCAAAATCTTTGTCATCTTCTTCTTTTTCATCATTTACATTTTTTCTTCTTCATAAGCTTTTTCTTTTGTCTTCCTCCTCCTCTTCGGACACCACAGCCAATCACTGCCTCCATCTCCTCCTGTCACTCCGACCCTCTGCACCTCCTCTGAGTCTTCCTCTTTCCCTCCTGGCGTTCTTTTTCTGATCATTTTCATTTCAAATCATTGTAATGCGTCTCGTTATTTGTCACGTTTCTGAAGATTAAATCTGTGTGTCTCCCCCTGCAGGTTCCTCTCTGTCACTACAAGGAGGCTATCTTCAGGGACGGCACTCACCGCAGGCTGTTGGAGGAGGTGCAGGCACAGCTCCGGGACATCTCTGACGCCATCGCAGAGCGTAACAGCCAGCTGGAGCTGCCGTATCCGTACCTGAGCCCCGAGCGCATCGAGAACAGCGTGGCCATTTAGTAACTGTCATCGTCCTCACCTGCGATCAGGAAAAAACCCTCTCCATGCACCTAATTATCACAATCGTTCCTGTTTTTTTAAATCTGATCATGTGATGGACTAATCGTTTCTGCTGGGATACTTTTTCTCGTATTAACTTTTTTTTTTTCCGAGGTGACTGTAATGCGCCTTAAACTCAGATGTTCTCCGACTCACGAAGGACTCACGATGAAATTAATGTCTTGCTTTGTGAGCTCACCAAATTACTTTGTTTGGCGTCAGTGAAGTGACTTGGTGTGAGCTCACACTGTGTTACATGAGTACATGAGTTTAAATATTAAAGTCTCTATTCTAATGTCTAAGGAGCTTGAAAGAAATCATCTTGACCTTAAGAAGACGTTTCACCTTCATCCGAGAAGCTTCTTCAGTTCTAAGGTCAAATGGTGGAGAGTCCCAGATTTAAACCCAGTGTGAGTTTCCCCCCACTGAAGGACAAAGGACCCCCTGATGATCCTCTAATCACATGAGCCAAGGTGTGAAACTGGGTGTGGGTCCCAATCAGCCAGAGTTTCAGGTGAGCTCATTGTGAAACCTGGCCCCACCTTATCATGTGATTTCCTGAGGTCAGATGGCCCAGGATGTGAGTGGGCGTTAAGGCGTCTGGGGAGGATCTCAAAATTGGGTTATAGATGGCAGACAGTTGGTTTCATAAGCCCCGCCTCTGTTCAAAGATGGTCGCTCACAGTGGACATAGATGCTTCTTTCACTCCTCTTTCAAACCATCTGTCCTCTCTGTCCAAAATGTGAACATTGGTGTCCTCAAAGAGTGACCTTTGACCTTTAGATGCAGATGGACAACCAATCACAGCAGATGGCCCCGCCCCTCCCTGAGCCTGGTTTTGCCGGAGGTTTCTTCCTGTTAAAAGGGAGTTTTTCCTTCCCACTGTCGCCAAAGTGCTTGTTTACAGAGGGTCATATGATTGTTGGGTTTTTATCTCTATGTATTATTGTACGATCTACTGTACAAGATAAAGCTCCTTGAGGCGACTGTTGTTGTGATTTGGCGCTGTGTAAATAAAGTTGAATTGAATGGGCCCCTGAGTCTTGTGGCTCTTCCATGTTGTGCCATTTGTTTCTGAAGTCTCTCCAATGTGAAGGTCGGAGCATTCCTTGGTGCTCTCTGCTGCATACACTACGTTGTTAAGTTTGTGTTTAGGACAATCTTGTCGGAGGAAACATCTTCAAGGAAACTTAAAGAAGTCCAGACGCTTTTCTTTCCAAGCTCCTGAGACTACGATGACCTTCACAGGCATCTTTGTCAGCTGGAAATGAAGCTAGTCAGAAACAGAGAAGGCGCTGTCAGCTGTTCTCCTACGCGTGGCTGAATATTCGACCAATAACGTCAGGCTTTGTGCATTGAGTGGCTCGGTGCCTGTTTTTGTCACAGTTAGATTTGTGGATACTCTGAGTTTATTTCTCCTTCAAGTACCAACAGAAACTCAAAGAAAGATTTGAGTAAAAGTCCAGAACTACGAGCACAAGAAAGAACTGAAGGTAACAATCTTCATGTAAAATCAGCCCTTTCAGGATTTTACATGCAGCCTGTTTTATTCTCAGGGGTTATATGATAAAAGCCAATCACACATCATATACATGCTGTTACAGGTCAGGATGTCACATGACGTCGGGCTTCACGCTGCTCTAAAAGTCAGGTTTCACTTTTTTTTTTACTGTCAGCTCTGTATGATGTCACAAAGAGCGGCGCTCCACTGAGGCTCAGTATAAATAAAGATTACTTTGAACTGTGAGTCATGAAACTCTGCTCTCGTCCAATCAGAGAATAAAGGCGTGGACTTTAAGGATCCACGTCCTGTTTTTGTAGTCGATCTTCTGAAAACCAAATCCATCCACAGACCTGATGTTTCACTCATGTATTAAACACACTGTTCAAACTTTGCTGATGCTTTTCCACTTTTGTCTATCTTTACCCCGTGTATCTGTGTGTGTGTGGTGGCGGTCAGTACTGAGTGTCCCTGCAGGACGTCCACTGGTCTAAAGTCTTACTGCACGTAAGGGGAAGGCTTTTGTTTTAGTTAGTCTGTCGTCCATCACTGGAAGTCACAGCTTTGCAGATTCTGGTGAATTTGATGGAAACTATCACACAGAACATGAAGCAGCAACAAGTACTAAGAAACAGCTTTTATCTCTTTTTGTTTGCATTATTTTCCTGTTTCAAACAGGCAAACGTGTGGTGTGAAGTGACAGTAGTGTAAGAGCCAATCATCACAATCATGTCCTAACTGAATACAAATAGATAAAGTTGTCAAACAGAAGGAACACGTGTAAAGAAACATGTGGTTATCCCAACGGGGCTTTCATCAAATCATCAAAGACGCACAGAAAACAAGATCAAACACCAACGAAGGAGGATCAGAAACAAACTGAACAATATTGTCAACCCCTAACCCATCTGCATCTAAAGGTCAAAGGCCACTCTTTGAGGATGCCAATGTCCACATGTTGGACAGAGAAGACAGAGGAGTGAAAGAAGCATCAAGGGCCGTGTACTCAAAGACCGCTAAGGCCGGAAGTGCGAGGCTTGTGAAATGGGACGGTCTAGCCTCCGTCGCGCTGCCCAGGTTGCCTAGCAACCATGATACTAACAGCTGGAAACGTTTCATACAGCTTTGTTTGACAGAAATGAAGGAGAAAATCTTTTGTTTGTTTCTACATGAGCTTTGATCATTCTCTGATTAAGCTCAGCTATTGAACGGCGTATATTTTAAAGTAAAGGCTTTAAAACCAAGTTAGTACAAACGTCACTAATGTCACATGACTTTGCCGACATGTGGCCAACAGGAATGTTTTAATGTTCTTCGTTATTAAACATTTGCACATAAATAAGTGACATCATATTCAGTACTTACTTAAAGTTTACTCTTAGGGCGCCCCTCATCTGCCGTTTTTTTTCGGCAAAATTATCCACACCCACCGCCGCGCTATGCATTCTGGGATATGTTGGGCCACGAAGTCTACACCGCCACGTCCTTAAAATTCAGGGAAATGAAGGACGCATTTGAGGGCCGCATTTCGAGCAGCCTTCGAATTGGGACAGCCTTCGTCACGTCGGCCTTAAAATGCGGCCCTTAAGGCTGCAGACCCTGAATTGGGATACAGCCGAAGTCCACTGTGAACGGCCATCTTTGAACGGAGGCGGGGCTAGTGACGCCAACTGTCTGCAGTCCAGTTTTGAGATCCTTCCTGATCTGCAAAAGCTTTTTGGATGAAATGTCTTCAAGAACGTAGAAGCACACAGAGAACAGAGCAGAGCCAATCAAATGCCTGGGTGCATCATGTGACCTCGGACGTTAGAGAAACGCTCATTTCTTCTCATGTGTTGATTTTTAGCAGCGAGACAGCAGATGCACTCTGACTACATCTGTGTCTTCGCTGGTAGCTTATTGTTTCACTAATGATAAACCAAGAACTGTGATAAATTAACGCAATGATGGTCCCTGTTATTACCTGGAGTGGGAGGAGCTACTACTGACACTGAGGCCCCAGTAGCCCCTCCCTTAAAAACATCAAGTATAGCCAGAGACAGAAATACTCAGTTTTCCCAGGTTGAGTGCTGGAGATTCGTGCCTGCATCCCAGCTGAATTCCTGAGTTTTCATGAGTTTGTCTTGCTAATGTGCGCCAGTTATAGTGATGTGAGAATCATGAACGAATCGTTCAATACTAGAGAATCACTTTACTGACTCATGAATCATGATTCACAAGCCCAACTGACTCACTGACTCATCCCTGTTGCTGTTAGCAGCAATGTATCTGCTTATAATTAAAATTGTGGAGAAAAACACAACAGCCAGTATTGTAACAAAAACGTTTCTGCTCTGAACTAGAAGAAAAAACCCTGAGTAGAAGCTCACATCCAGACAATAGCTCCTCGGTTCACAGTAGCATCGCTCTGCTAACATGCTAACAGCACATCTGACTCACTCACCCCCTCCCTCCTGGTTCACAGCTTCTTCTTCTTCTTGGTTGGCAACCAATGTTAAGGCGCATTACCGCCCCCTGGCTCACAGCTCAGTGGACATTTAGATGAGAAAATATATATTTAACACATTTAAGGAAAATACTAATAAAATAAAAATAATAAAATAAAAATAAATAAATGTTTATTGAGCAATTTTGATAGGAAATTGCTTAATTTTAGAAATGTTTTTGCTCTTTTTTGCTCTATAAATAGTTGTTTTTTTAGAATCACTCATCTTAGCAGTGGGATTTACATGAAAAGAGAAACAAATTAAGTTTGAGTGAAAATGTACATTTTTTGCACTCTCTGGTCAATTGACTCAGTGAATCAAATGACTCAAAAAACCCGATTCACTTTGGTGAGTGACTCATTAAAACTCGATTCAGTAAAAAGAATCAAATTTACCATCACCAGCAGTTAATAACCAGGATGAACCAGAACACCGTGAGCAAGGACTCGTGCTGCTCTTTAATAAAAGGCTGAGTGTCCTCAGAGAGACGCTGTGAGGGAGCGCCGGGTGTCTGCAGACTCACAACAACAGCCTGGACCATTACATTCATTTTATTATCAACATTCTGCTGCAGTTACCGTTTGTGACGCGATGGAGGAAATAACACTGAAAGGAAACGTTAACTGTCCTCAGGTTCATACGTTTTTAACCTGTAATGTCTTTTACTCTGAAAATAACACAGAAGTAAAAAGCTAACACTTTATTTTGCAGGTTTGGCTCTTTCCAGCTCATTTCCTGGAAACTTTACTAAACAATGTAAAATAAATTCTCAGTTCTTCTTTGTGGAGCTGAGCTGCGTTTGCAGTTTTCATCCTGTAAAACACACCTGGAGCTTAAAACGATTCAGTGGCATCTGGACGATGCTTTAAAGATAAATATAAGATAAAATTTTAAAGAACGCTTCCAGGAAACGAGCTGGAAAACCCAACGTGACTTTAAATACAATAAAACATGAATTTCAGCTGAAGGATGAACTCCTTCCTCGTTGTTCTGATTGGTCAGCTGATTAAACACAGGAGCGTTTCCTGCAGTAACATGGAGTTGGGTTCTTTGTCATCTCTTCCCGTGAGCGTTTCTCTATCAAAATAAAAGCCTCTCCTCTCGCTGCCTAGCTGACAGGATCCACCACCAGGACTTTGCACTCCCTCTTGGCGATCTTGTCCAGCGACAGCAGCGACTTGTCCTGCGGCGGCAGGTAGAGCGGCCGACCGACCGGAGAGCCAACGGGAGGCGTGATGGCCCGTCGCTCCATGGCGCTGCCCGTCCTGTCGCACACAGAGAAGATTAAACGACATACTGGATGTGATATGAAGCTGAAGTTACTAAAGTTACCTCATGATGTGGGACCGAGACGGCTGCTGGTGGGAGAACGACTGCGAGCGCCCCAGACTGGCCTGGTGTCTGTCCAGGAGGTCTCGAACCGCCGGGCTGGACGGGCTGTTTTTACCTGGATGGTTTTGACACGACACAGAAATCAGAGCAGACGCAGGTCAAAGCCTTTTGTGTTTGTTTCCTGCTCAGAGCTTACGTGACAGGGGCCGAGCGTCGGGTGGAGGGTTGGACACCGACGCTGTGAACTGGAGCTTTAGCTTCATGTGCTGACTCAGCTGCAGAGAGAGGAGAAAACATGATGACGCGTGTGAGCGGGCGAGATAAGGAAGCAGGCGCTCAAAGCTCGGCGTACCTCGTAGAGTCCTGGTTTGAGGATCTGGAAGGCCACGCTGAACGACAGAGTGCTTCCTTTGCGGCAGTGACCCAGGTTACTGAGAGGGGTGTGACAGACCACGGCAGACAGCGCTGCGTCCTCCCCCTGACCTCGACCTGAGCGAGCGAGCAAACAACACATTACTCTGAAGCACGACTGACAGAGAGCGGCGCGATTCTCCTGAAACTGGTCCAGAGAACCGTCTCCATCCACGGGAAGAACACAACCAGGACCAGCTGGACAAAGCACCACAAACCTGCACTCCCCCTAACGTCCACTAGGGGCTCAGCCCCCACAGACTGCCCTGCGTCCCAGAAACAAACCCGCTCACAGGTTTCCTTTCAAACAGCTGCAGGGTGGATTTTTTCAAAACATCAAACATGAATCAAAATACTCGCTGACCCTCTGGAGTCCAGACGAGCCGCACAGCCAGGAAGTCCTGCAGGTTGTTGAGAAGAACGTATTTGACCTTGAAGTGCTCCTTCACCCTGACGGTGCTCGGACAGCTGGCCGTCATGACGAAGCGCGGCCGGTCCAGACGGATACTGGGCAACCTGAGTGGAGGGAGGACGGCGGGTCATTCAGAGAAGCAGCGGGAAAACGAAACGCTGTGTCGTCCTGCTGCAGAGGTCTGCACCCCCGAGCCTGGATATCTCATACCAAGACTAACACAGCACGTGTGTTTCATCCAGCCGTACCTGTAGTGGGTGTAGATGCAGTTGGTGAAAGGCATCTTGGACGTTGACCACTGCAGCACAGCGACCAGAGGAACCTCCAGCCCCTGAACACAAGCACACACATGCTGACAGCAGCGAAATAAGAAAAGGACGCATTAATGCAGGAACAGCTGCTCTAAAGCATGTCCGCCCTCAGAGTCGTAATAAAATCCTGCGCTGACACAGCTGTTCACAGAAACACGTCGTTTACTTTTCCTTCTTCAGGAAATCGTGAGGAGAACACAAACTGTGTGCACCAAACTATAAAACACACAACGCAACACAAACGCACCTCACTGGAGTCGTCCTGCGGCATGTCGTTGAGGTGCAGCTGGAACAGGAAGTCGTGCTCCTCCAAAGCGCTGAGCATGCTGGGAAGACGGCAGGCCAGGCTGTCCACCCGGCAGAAGGACGCCATGCCGACCTCACCGGACTGATGGCTGCAGAGCGAAGAACAACAAATACAGACATTCATCGCACAAACACACAATCTGACTGCACAACAACTCGTCCCAGAAACTCAAAGTAATCGAGTATAACACAAAGTAGCATCATTACTAAAAACGATCTGCAATGATACAAATGATAAAAATCCAACACAGTGTAACAAGGTATACACAACACACTAGGGATGCACCGATAGGGGGGCCGATACTGTAAAATGTGTGTGTACTCATACTCGTAAAAGTTAACCGATACCAACTTATTTCATTAATCAGAGGGTGGCTTGTCATTTCTGTTGTAGTTTTTTAGATTGGCCACTAGGGGGCCAATTATTATTTTATTTATTATTTATTTTATAATTTTTTATATTTTATTATTTATTTAATAATAATTATTTTGTTTGTTTACAATATGGACACTCTGCAATAATTTAAAAGTTTATTTTATTCCAAACAGAAGTGTTTATTTATTATTCTGAAAGCTCGAGACAGTGCCAATAGTTCAGTGATATTTTGTTAAATTACAATGTGGAGACTCTGCAATAATTTAACAGAAGTGGTTATTTTTCACTTGAAATTTTTTTGTGGTCATTTTTATTAAGATTTTATTTTTTATCAGCAGAAAATAAAATAAAACCTGTCTTCCAATTCATTGCATTTGTGTGTGTGTGTGTGTGTGTGTGTGGTAGAAGTATCGGTTTTTGTACTCTGTATCGGCAAGTACTCAGATCCAAGTATCGGTATCGTATCGGTTTGAAAAAATTGGTATCGTTGCATCCCTACAACACACTGTCATTAAATACAATGTAACAAACACAATAACTAACAGGAGACAGGAGCCGCCACGGCAGCGCCGTCTGAACTCGCCATGTGAACGGGTCTCACTCATATACGTACCACACGTTGTCCACCAGCAGCACGGAGCCGTCGGGCATCACGGGAAGGTAGGAGGCGTTGAGGTTCGGTAAAATCCGAACATCCCGAATACTCACCTCCTCCTGAGAAGACTCGTTCAGCACTGACAGGAAACAGGAAACAGAATCACAGTTGACCACTGCAACCAAGCAACGGAATCTATTTTATTTTATTTACGGATTCGTTTCGGCCTTTAACGATGATTTAAAAAAACAGCGCCCTCTGCTGGTGCTTTTAGATTAAATACCAAAATATTCCTACATCGTCCTGCTGATCAGAGTCACAACCACGGAGCAGAGACTCGACAGTTTCGACCTACACGGGGCTCAGCGACGCCTCGGCGTGCCGGCAGTGCGCTGGCACGCTGGACGTCAGGTTAAAGGAGGCGATGCATCTACTGCTGATCGCCGCCCTGTTCAGCTTCATGTCACAGCACACAGCTGGGTTTATGTCGCTTAGCTTGGAGTCTTCCCTGACATGCAAACATCTGTCACCACAGTGACATCACAGTGATGATGAAGAGCGTTCTGTACCTTTTAAGACAGCGAGGTGTTTTCCAGAAACAGTCATCTGCTTGCAGCGGACGGTTGGAGGCGGCAGGACGGTCAGGGTGGTGCTCACTGTGGACCAGAAGCTGTGTTAAACCTCCCAGAGAACAACGTGACATCTTATACAATCATTCAAATTCTGTTTATCAGGATAAAACAGTCCCGCCCTCAGTGTGAGAACCTCAGCGAGGCTCTCAGAGGCGAGGACGGGGGGAGCAGGAAATGGGTCCCACCCCAGCTCAGGCGACTCAGGAACTGAACGAGCTGATTTAACTCCTGACTGATCAATGAAACTGATCACATGTCCATAACTGACCTCTGTCATGGTTGGATTTATTGTTTTTTACAGCATTTATCTTGATTTAATGAAATCTAGACGGATGCTAACGACTCTGCGTTCAGGTTATGTCACCTCGAGGAGCAGAGCCTACAATAACACGCCACACCCATGTGACCCCCTGCTGTGGAAGAGAGATTAAATGTCTCGTCATTCCGTTACTTTGATTCATAATTGTTCTGTACTTCCTGTTTTATTTTGAAGGTTACTTTCCTGTTGCATCTTGTTTGTTCTGCTTCCTGAGTGTCAAACCTGTTCTCATGGTCACCTGTGTGAGTCACTGTCAGGTGCGCGCTGTTCCCACCTGTTTCCTGTCTACCCACGGCGTTCCCATGAAGCAGTCAGTGCCTACCCTGAGCCTTGAAGGTGTTCAGGTCGTGTCTGAAGGTGTGCGTCGGCTCTCTCTGCTGCAGCACGCTCAGGTAGCCGAGTTCCTGCACCTCCACTTTCTCCGCCTCCTTCTTCCACACCGTGACCATCACCTGAACGCACATGGAGCAAAATTACTGAGCAAAGCAGCTACGACTCCAAGTCTTCACACAACGCCAGATATCTGCATCCAGAACAAGGCGGACCTTGACTTTCAGGGTGCTGACGGGCAGTTTGTCCAGAGAGACGGTGAGCGGGAAGATGACCTCATCCGTCAGGACCACCGGCTCATCTAGAGGAGACTGACAGGGAGGAGCAAACACATCATCGCGCCTGAGAGGAAAGCATCGCCTCTGAGGACTGATCTTAATCTAACAGCTGGAGGGAGGAGCGCCGTATCAAAGACAGGTAAAGGTGCGCATCTACCTGGACGGGCGCCCTGCGGAACTCCCTCGACGCCGTCCCAGAGGAGTTGTGGATGAGCAGAGGTTTGCAGTCCCTGAAGCTCCGGCACCGGGAGTCCACCCTGCTGCCGAGCGCAGCGATGGCGGCCTCGGCCGCGGCGATGTAGTCCTCTTCGCCATCCTCGTTGGCCTCGTCCCCGCTGCTCTGGTAGTCGTGGTGATGCTGATGGTGGTTGCCCCGGTGACGACTGCTCTCACCCGGACTCACGCTCGCCACGGCGCACAGAGATCCGGCCAGCTCCCTCCACGCCCGGCCGCTGACCGATTCCGTCCCAAAACCTGCCGCGGTGCCATCAGCGCCCCCTGCTGGGAAACAGACAGCTCTGCTCCAGGAAGCTTTTTTACACCCAAAGAAACATTTTAAGTACAAAAGTCTGAAGAGTTTGACTCTGTAACTCAGACTTCTGAGAAAATGACTAACAAAGCAAAGCGAAAACAAATTCCCCAAACGGTTCTTTGTTTCAGTGGCAGCGCTCACTCTTTGAACCTTCACATAATTTCCTGTTTCAGTGCTTCAGCCTGTTAGAGCTGTGGTCCTACAGTAGCTCATGTTTGTGGCCCCATCTGTGCAGGTGTTTAAGGCAGGTATGGTCCTGTTTTATACAATATTTTATTCTATTTAAATGTGTTTTACTGCATCTTTTTGCTCCTTCGTTTCCCAGTGACTGAACTCAGCCCTGCGTTGATCCCCCATCATGGCTGCTGGGGCTTTACCCTGTCTCAGGTCCTGTCTCAGGTCCTGTCTCAGGTCCTGTCTCAGGTCCTGTATCAGGACGTGTCCCCCGGCCGGATCATCTCAGGAGTTTAACTCTGGTTCATTGATTGTGACGCTGAGTCCCGCTCTGCACCTACATGCTTTCATTTGAAGCTCGTATCTACTGTTGGCCAAGCGCAGGTTTAATTAATGCATTTGTCTGGATGTGTTAGTCTCTCGTGACGTTTAGCCTGCTTTGACCTAAACTGCGCGGCCATAACAGTCAGGTGGAGGTTTCTGGGTGGTGCAGGTATGACCTCCATAAATGCAGATATTCAGAGGGCGTGTCTGTGGGTCAACAAAGGGTTAACCGTGAGTGTGCGGCCTCCTTTGTGTGCAGCCGTTACTGCTGAGGCTTTGTTGTTTGTTCCTGCTTTAAATATTTACACATCCTGACTGACGTGACTCGTGCATATAAATACATGTGACGTATGTAAGACGGCATAACGAGGATATCCTGTGCACACCTGCGGGACACGTCACGAAACATCCTAACGTTACAGGAGGAGCCTCGGCAGGTTTCTGCTGCGCTCTGTCTCCGTGTTTTCATGGTTTCGTGTTCACGTCTGTATGACTATCACAGGCTCGTACACTCCTCTCTCCTCGGCCCTCCCTCACGTACCCGGGCCGTGCTCGGTCGGCGTCGCTCCGGCTTCCCTGCAGCGCAGCACCAGCAGGAAGCGGACGGTCTCGCCCAGGTACAGGTGGCTCCTGCGGGGCAGCGTGCGGTACCGGGCCGGGTCGGACAGGTCCGTGATCGGCACCGCCGGGAAATACATGAAATACTCGCACTGCGACTCCATCATCTGCACCATGGCGACGACGGGAGGAGGCTGAGCGGCCGCAGGACCACAGTCAACGCGCTCTAACAATGAAACGCGCACTTCCTGTAGCTACTTTCAAAGTAAAAGCATGGACACCTGCCGATTGGGGGAAAAGGAGACCGTTAGCGCCCCACAGTGGACGTCCAGGGTACTACGACACCAAGTTTCTCGCCGTTGCCAAACTCACATGAAATTTAAAATAATAAGCACCGAGAGGAGCGTCTGGGTTTTATTTAGCTGTTATTTAAGTGCAGCTATTTGGACCTTTTACATGATTTATTGCACTTAATGTGGCTCTGATTAGAAACGAGATGAATTCACATCCATGTACCGATGCAGACATGTTTGCTTTGCTTTTTGACGTTTTGAGTTCACACACACGTGTTTACTTATGTGTGTGCATGTGTGATGGTGTGTGTGTGTGTGTGTGTGTGTGCATGTGTGATGGTGTGTGTGTGTGTGTGTGTGTGCATGTGTGATGGTGTGTGTGTGTGATGGTGTGTGTGTGTGTGTGTGAGGGTGTGTGAAGGTGTGTGTGTGTGAGGGTGTGTGAAGGTGAGTTTGCTTGTGTCAAAATTGGGGACTTCTATCAGCTCACACACCAGTCAATTGGGGACACCTCTCCCTTTGGGAACCAAAACCACCGTCCCCAATTAGATTTACCTCTAACAACGTTCAGCATGCTCTAAAACATAATTTAATCCCAAAATCTCACCTGTCCCCAAAAGTGACATTTTTTAGATTTTTTGTTTATGTGTATGACATTGCCCCCAAAATTTCTCGCAATCTGTGTATAACTCTATGTTGCCCCTAGTGGAAGTGTGTGAAATTGCAAAAATTTCCACTGTCCCCAAAAGTGACATTTCTTGGATTTTTTTGTGTGTGTATTAACTCTCCCTAACCCTTATATTATTATAGTGTAAGATTTCTTTTAATATACTGATCTTTGTTGAAAATCTTATTTAACATTCTTTTGTATGAATGGTTTTATATAAACAAACATTTGTTCTCTTGACTAAATAATAGAAATCAGTAGACTATTTGTTAGAAAGTAGATTATATTTTCAAAGTGTAAAGAAGACACTAGAAAATACAAAAGAGTCATATTTCACGTAATTATGATATAAATAGTTTTAATATTTTTTAAAGAATTATTTGGCATGATGTGAAGCAGATGCATGAAATAATGGAGCACTTTAGGTTCATATTTGCTTTCTGAACTGCAGCTTGACATAAATTACTCTAAATTCTTGATACTTGTATTGCAACATCTTTAAGATGTTTCTTGAATTTCTGTTGAATGGTGCAGGGATCCAAAATTTGGTGAAACAGCTGAGCTAAATTTAAATTTAAATGTTAATACCTTTTAGGCAGTATGTAAAATACTGCCTAAAAAGCATAAAAAGTCACAAGCATATGGCATAAAAGTTAATTCTCACCAAAGTCTCTTTAAGAGCTGATCAAAAACTGTGTAAGACTATGGTCATTGAATATGGATCATGACAGAAAAAGCCATGGAGGTTTGTGCAAGCAGCACCATGTAGAGCAGCTTTAAAGGTATGAAAAGTGATTAAAACTTTTTTAGTTTCTTATACCTATATCTTAAGGTTTCTGCTGAAAAGTTTCAGCATTTTCTGTTTGAATGTAAGAAAGTTATTTAGTAATAAATGGTAATACTGGTTTGCTTGATGTGCCCTTGATAATTTGGAAAAAAAAAGACTTGAGCTAATTAGCCCGAAAAAGCTAGCCACGTATAAATTACACATTCAGAGATGTCTTGGATTAAAAATCAAGGCATGTTTAAATGAACCAAACTTTCAATATTTTAGGGGATTTGATTTTTTTTATGCCTTTATGATTCTAAAATAAAAAAGGATGTTTATTAGCATCCTTAAGTTTTTCATGTGCAAGCTAACAATGAGGATTATCTTCTTAATTAAGAGAGGCTAATGAAACGGAAAAAATAAATAAGCTTCACAAAAAGGAATATTATGTTATTTGTTTAATTAATTAATTAATTATTCTGAAACAAAGAAACATAAATAAGCTGCAGGATTTTGAATGTCCCCATTTAGGTTAAAGTGGAGTGTATTTGTGTTAGAAACGTCCCCAAAAGTCATAAGAATATGGCATACTAGTGACTATAGTTGGATATGTTTTGGGATTTTTTTAAAAGATGTTATCATGTCCCTTTTTCAGTATAAATCTATCCATGGAGTCTGTAAACAATTTATCAATGATCCCCACACTCAAGTAAGAGTTATGTTGTAAAACCCTTCATTATGTCTAAGATTTAAAAATACGGAACAAATACCAGTCAGAGTGAGGGCTAAGATAAAGCAATCCATTCCCCAAATCATTACACATACTTTAACAAATGCAAATATTTAATAATCAGAGTTCATTGTATTTACCAGTTCCCTAAGGGAAGTTTCCCATTGAATGTCCCCATTTAGGTTAAAGTGGAGTGTATTTGTTTTAAAAACGTCCCCAAAAGTCATAAGCATATGGCATACTAATGACTATAGTTGGATATGCTTTGGGATTTAAAAAAAAAATAGTATCATGTCTCTTTTTCTGTATAAATTTATACATGAAGTCGGAGAACAATTTATCAATGATCACCACACTCAAGTAAGAGTTATGTTGTAAAACCCTTCATTATGTCTAAGATTTGAAAATATGAAACAAATACCAATCAGAATGAGGTCTAAGATAAAGCAATCCATCCCCTAAATCATTACACATACCTCAACATATGCATATGTTTAATAATCAGAGTTCATTGTATTTACCAGTTCCCTAAGGAAAGTTTCCCATTGAATGTCCCCATTTAGGTTAAAGCGGAGTGTATTTGTGTTAAAAACGTCCCCAAAAGTCATAAGTATATGGCATACTAATGACTATAGTTGGATATGTTTTGGGATTATTTTTCTAAATGTAGTGAAGTAGATTCTGGGGTAGGATTGTACATGATGTCCATGAATGCACCACTAACATCCACACCTTCCCAGTTGACAATTAGCAGACTTATAAGAAACAGCTGCGCTTCACTACCAGAAGGAGGCATTTGGCAGTCTTATCCATCCAAGGTGGCTGAGAGCATTAGGCAGGCTAAGCACTTCAGATCTCTCCAGGAAAGCTACTCAGTTTATTATTGCCCTTTAGAGAGTGGTAAGTGGGACTCTTACGTTCATCATAACTTGGCATAGTAGGGTGGACTTGACGACTGTTTCCTAGTGATGGTGAGATGAAGCCTCATGATGAACTGAAGCTTTCCACCCAATTGGTCGACTCATGATTCGAAGCATTGTGATGATTCATTTGCTTTACTGCGCCATCAAGTGGACAATTCAAGTGAAGCGGGCTCTGTGATTATAATGATGTGTAAACCTCTAAACTGAATAAGTAAATTGTTTTCTTGGTTATTTATCCCGAATATTGTCTCAGTATGTGTGATACAAAAGCGAAAGTGGAAACTATCAGGACAGAGTTTTACTCTTTTAGTTGTACTCGTAACATCAGTGAAAACTAAACTTAAGATATCCATTCTAAAATCGTACAGCTTGTCTTATCACTCACAGATCTTTAATACTGTACTTATTGGTGCCCTGAGGTAAAGGATAATTTGATTGGTTCTAATGTAGGTTAAAGCAGTGTTTATTAATAATTAAATTAAATCTTTTATGATAGGTTTGCTTCAAAGTTTGGATAGTTTCTGCAAATCAAATGAACCCTTAGTAATTGTGTACAAATTATCTGTGTTAACAATTCATAGTTGAAATTAGAAATTTCTTTTTTTAGTTTAAATAGAATATAAAAACTAGGTTAACTGTCTAATGTTTGCCTATTTAACTTATGTTTATCTACTCAAGACTAACCAAGCTGAAGCAGCATCATGAGAAATGCCTGAAACGTAAAAAAAAAAATTGATCTGCAAAATCTGGATTCCTCAAGCAATGAGATTGAGTCTCTTCTTTCAGGTATGGAGGCAACAAAAACACAATAGAATAAGAAAACAGATCAAGATGAAGACCGGGGACCAGGGACTTCTTCCCAGTGAACATATTTGGAAGCAAAGTTCTTGCCTTACAATTTGCTGGTAACAAACACTCAATAGTATAGATGATTTTTTTTTTTTTTTTTTTTTTTTAATTTTTATCCAAGTTTCTCTGCATTAATGATGTGCATATAAACTCCCAAAACAACACAGTAGTAATAAATGCAGTCAAAAATTTAAATTGTTCTGTGGCCGAGACGTTGGACATAGTTTTGATTTCTTCAAGATAAATGGAGACCTTAATTATTGGTTAGATTGGGTAGTTAACCTTACATTGTACTTTGAAGGAATTGCCTTTAAGGGAAGTATGGTCCCCAAAACTGACATAAAATAACTTGTGTATGTGTGTGTTGCTGAAGACCCCAAATGGAAGTAAGGTCCCCAAAAGTGGCATGAAATAGTTTATCTGTGTATCGCTGAAGACTCTACTAATTAAACATTCCCAGTCCCCAATGGGAAGGTAAAAAATACTGTCTGAACAAATGTTGCTTAAAATGAAAATCTGAAGTGATTTTTTTTTTTTTTTTTTTTTTTTTAAATTTCTGTGGTCTTGGAGGAGTAAAACTGAGTTGCCAGCTTGCTTCTAAACCATACAGAAAGTGGTGTCCCCAAAGGGTGGGAGTTGGGATATGCGACCCCAATTGGGACTTAAGCGTGTGTGTGCGTGCGTGCGTGCGTGTGTGTGTGTGCGTGCATTGAATAGTCCATTTTCTCGGTCGTCCATGTGAGTGAAGTTGCACCTTCCTTAATTGATAAATCAATCATCCATCCCTAGTCTCCACCACACCACTGTTTGTTTGTCAAACTTAGATTCAGGAGGAACAATGCGGTTTTTGTCTTGGGTCTAGATGCTGAGACCAGAGAGTTTCTCTCTGAGCCTTTTAGATTCAGAGAATGCATTTTCTGCATCCCTCAGGGGATCCTTTGGTGTGTCTTTTAGAAATATTGGGTGTTAAAGCTGTTTTAGGTTATTAGCTCCCTAGAGAACCACAATGAAACCTTAGTTTGCATTGCTGGCAATAAGTCAGATTTATTCCTGGTGGGTATCTGCCAGTGCTGTCCCGTTGTGATTGTCATTCTGTTAATTATTTCCTTGTCTAGAATCCGGCCCAGGCGTAAATGGTGTTTAGCTTTGCGACCTCAGGATTTTGTCTCTGCTTTTTGCAGGGGTTGTTGACTTTCTTAATAATGACCTCCAGTTTTATCTAGGGCAATTTTAAGCCAATGTAAAGCAGCTGGAACAGGAATTGGGACCTGTGGGTCTGAGGCCATGGTCCTCATTTGAAAAAGAGTAGAGTGTGTATTTTGTGATGGGAATGAGTTTCTATAGGACAGGGTCGTCCAATCCCAGTCCTCAAGAGCTGCCTTCCTGCAGCTTTTAGATGTATCCTTGTTCCGACTCACCTGAATCAAATGAATGGCTTGTTATCAGGCCTTTGCCAAACTTGATGGCATGCTGAAGAGATAATTTGATTCAGCTGTGTTGGAGTAGGGATGCATCTTAAAGCTGCAGAATTGTAGATCTCGAGGACTGGGATAGGACACCCCCACTCAGTTTTATTTAGGCGGTACCAAATGACAACAACAGTTGGCTCAAGGCAATTCAAATTGTAAGGTAAAGGCCTGACAATGATACAGTGAAAACATAAAAAGACCAACAGCTGTATGACCCCCTTTGAGCAAGTTCTTTGGTAACAGGGAGAACCTAAAAAGAAATAAGAATGACAAATGATTGATTTAAAACTCATGTAATGAGTTTATAATTTCTATTTTCTGTCCTATTCATCACATATTTCACAATATAAGCTTATATAAACAGAGAGAAGATATGGAAACTGTGGAAAACTTTAGAAAAGGACTGTGCTGTAACTCAGATGGTGGATACATTATTGAAATCTAATAGGTAACATTATTGTAATGTTGTAAATGTAATTAAGTTTTTTTTTTTTTTATATAGCACCAAACCACAGCAACAGTCATCTCATGCACTGACAAATCATCATTATTTAATGTGAACATATGTTAAGCCCTGCAAAGTTAGCACATTATAACTTAATTTTCCACCTCATCCAATGGCAGCAACCTTTCTCTCGTTGTTTGTTTTTGTTTTGTTTTTCAATTTTGAATCCACAGTTTTCAGTCACATGACTGACTCACACATGAGCTGTCCAGTAGAATAAAAATCTCACCTGTCCCGAATCAAGACCACTCAGATCATCTGTTCATGGAAAAAAGCTACGATATAAGGAGAAACTACACATTTCGGGGACTCGTGATCCATATTCTCCCCCAGCCCCTGTTTGGTGACATCTACATGTATCTTGCAGAGAATCCTTCACCTCACACTGCTGCCTGAATAAAAGCTTTCAACTGCAGACCTGTAAGGCTGGGTTATTTAAGGTATGCTCACATGTTGCCGGTATGCCATTTTGGCAGCTGTAAAAAAGCAAAGTGCAGAGACGTAGATGGATAGAGATAAAAATAATCAATCACAAAGTCACCTCAAGGTGATTTATGTAATGGGGTGAACACCATACAATATACAAAAAGTCTTTGATCAAACTATTTAAGACTTTTTGTTGATTGAAAATTCACCAAATTATTCAAGACTGACAGCAGAGAACAACTTTCCCAACACAAAAGCACCTTTAGTTTTCCCAAGTGCTGAATTTATTTTCACAACTTGGAACGCAAAGAAAACCCTCTAGGACACCTACAGTAATTCCAAGGCTAAACTGCAGGTTTAGAAGTAGCACAAATGTAGGCAAATTACATCTAATTAAAAATTGCTGCACTTTCTTTGCCTGAGCAGTGCTTGAGATAGAGTGGCTGTACACAGATTACGGGGTTAAACAAATGTGACGCTCTTTCCTATTTTACCAAAGCATGTAATAATTTGAGAGAACTATAAAGAATTATGTTTTGTTTTGTTTTTTAGTAAACAGCAGCAAATAATTCCTCACTTGTGTCATTTGACAACTGTATGGTTTTCAATAAAAATTCAAAAGTCAAGTCAGTAACAGAAGGAGTTATCCAGAATTGCAGTACGGTACTTTGAGGTTTGTATGCTTGTAAGTGTGGTGTGTACTCTGACTAACTCTCTATTTCACAGCCTTCGGTCTCGGCTGCATGACTGAGTATTTCAGTCGACAGCAAAGATAATATATGAGCACAGTTCTGATGCTTTGATCTCTGATACCATAAATCAGTGAACTCAGACATTTGGGGAAAATGAAAATACAAACATAAAAAACAACCTGGATGCGCACAAACACTATCCTTGTTAAAACTCTTGCAAGTGCTGTGAGTAGTGGGTTATAAATGGTTGAAGAAAGACTGAGACCCAGCTGCACCAGATGTAGCAGCAGTGTGTTACAAGCCTTACGAGCTGAAGCTTTATCTGTGGAGGCCGACCTGGCTGCTACTATAACACCAATATAAGAGCTTGTGATTGCCACACTTGCTGAAATAAACAGAACACATGTGAAGACTTTGTCGTAATCATCAGACATAGACCCACCAGGCATTGCTAATTTAGAGCAAAAGTCGTTCATCTGCAGACTATCAAGGGCTTCAAAAGGAAACTCTAACAGCAGAAGAACTCGAGTCAATATATTTAGTGAACCGATGGCCCAAATCACAATGATGGCCACACCTGTGTTGGTGATAGTGATGATGCTAGCATGCCTCAGTGAGTAGCACACAGCGACATATCTCTCCAGAGACATCACCACCAGCGTGACAGGAGAGACCACAGTTGTAAGATTGGCAAGCATAGTGAGCAAACCACATACAGGATATGTTAGTGTTATCCTACAAGCAGCAATAATATACAATAACTGACTCAGTGCCATCTGTACTGTGTCTGCAAACAGAAGGTTATACAGGAGAATGTATCGCGACGTCTCACAGAACAAAGCTTTACTCCTTAAAGTAAAAAGCATGATTCCATTAATGAAGAGAAATAAACAACATGGCAGTGTAGTCAGAGTGGAAAATAAAACTCTTTCCAAAACCCCTCGATACTGCTGGTTAGCAGCAACATTGGTCAGAGACAGATTTGCAAGTAACATTTCAATAAAGAAATTCAGTTTTTAACATCTTCAGTGGAAATAAAACACAAAAAAGTATTCCAACATTTAAAACAGAAAGACTCACAAAGCTCTTTTCAGCTCATCCTCCTCCTGCAGGAAATTAATAGGTTAGAGGGCTGTGGTTGCTTTCAGCCAAACGGCACTGGACGGCAAGATTTTCTTACCCACACATTGTGTATATACGCTCTGTAGTCACACCTTTTCATGTGACTATCACATGTCTGCATTATTTTTTTCCAGTTTACTTACAACTCCCCTCCTCGCCCCAGGGACATGATAACTTGAACATTATAGTATAGGAGTAATACATTAATAGCCTATAGTTGATTCCATATTGTTTAAAGCATTTTTTCTGACATTGCCATGAACATCATTATTACAATAACTAACATTTACTGTATGAAATGATATGCAACAAATAAGAATATAGTTCATAATTAAGAGTAGGAGTTAAGAGTAGGAATGCAGATGCTGGTTGCAGCTTTCCTACCGGCATCTTTCCACCTACCTCTTCGTGTTCCTATGGACATGAACATGATATTAAGGCACTTTTTATTGTAAGGTAAAGACCCTACATTAATACAAGCTGAGCTTGCCAGTTCCATCCAGAAAGGAACTGGCAGAAACATTATGGGAGCAAAACCCCTGATACTGGTAATCAGAGCAGTCACTTGAGACTGTAAGACCAGACTGACCAACCTGTGCACTGCCTGGATTAACTAAAATAAAGCCTCTGACTCAGTGTCCACACGTGTCACCAGGACCCTAAGTGCTTTCATCGAGAATTTTATGAAGACGTAGCAAACAACACTACAGGCTAACTTTAAAACAATTGCACTGGTGCCAGAATTACCTTCTGTCCCCACTGCTTATCTGCACAGGCCTGAACATCCCCAGTGAGATTATTAACAAGATGGCTACGTATACCAACTGCAGAATGGAGCAATCATTAGCCACCTCTTCTATTGGATGACATCAAGCTGTATGCCAGGAGATAATAGCACATTGATTCACTGATGCACAAAACTAGGATCTACAACATCGACATCAGAATGTCATTTGTACTGGAGAAGTGTAAAGAGATGGTAACAAAGAGAGCAAAGGTAGTAAGAACTGAGGGGATCGCACTACCAGAAAGCAACATTGCAGACATTGAGGACATCTACAAGTATCTGCAACCCTTAGGCAAATGGGAACCATGAAAACACTGATAGAAAAACTGCAATAACTGAATAATTGCAGATAGTAAGTCCTGAGGAGTCAACTGAATGGAAAGAATAAGATCTGGGCAATCAGGACCTATGCCCTGCCAGTTGTCAGATGCCAGAAGCCATGTTTGTTGTCGACCACATTTGTTGTCAGTGCATCAACATTCAACATCTTGAGCATCAACATGTGTTATCATAGATAGAGCTGGGTGTCATCTGCATAGCAGTGTAAATGTATGCTATGTCTTCTAATGATGCTGCCTAAGGGAAGCATGTATAATGTAAACAGAATTGGTCCTAGCACTGAACCCTGTGGAACTCCATAATTAACCTCAGTGTGTGAAGAGGACTCTCCATTTCCATGTACAAACTGGAGCCTATTAGATAGATATGATACAAACCACTGCAGCACAGTACCTGTAATACCTACAGCATGTTCTAAATTTTTTCTCCAGGCTAAATGATGATCCTCTAAATTTGTGACACGCCATTTCCTCTCCAGCTTACGAGTCATATGCTTTAGGCTACGTGTTTGAGAATTATACCACGGAGTCAGGTACTTCTGATTAGAGACCTTAGTTTTCACTGGAGCTACAGTATCCAGAGTCGTACGTAGTGAGGAGGTGAAATTATTAACAAGATGATCGACCTCTGTTGGGGTAGCGTTCAGATAGCTGCTCTGCTCTGTGTTGGTACAGGGCATTGAAGATGATAACAGTGGGTGGATTATATTCTTAAACTTAGTTACAGCGCTTTCAGAAAGACATCTACTTTGATAAAGTCTACTCTCCACTGCTGTGTAATCAATTATTGTAAATGTAAATGTTATCAGGAAATGATCAGACAGGAGAGGATTTTCAGGAAACACTGTTAAATGTTCAGTTTCTATGCCATATGTTAAAACAAGATCTAGAGTGTGATTAAAGTGGTGGGTGGGTTCTTTTACATTTTGAGAGAAGCCAATTGAGTCTAATAACAGATTAAACGCCATGTTGAGGCTGTCATTTTTAGCATCTACATGGATGTGGAGATCACTGATATGTGCAGCAAAAAATCAGCTTCCTTTGAATCGTGATTGGCTTCTCCCCAAGGATTAAGAGGAAGGGCTCAGAGTAGAGGCACTTCTTCTCCACATTGATAGGACCCAGCTGAGGTGCTTTCAGATATCTGACAAGCATGCCTCTTGGGCACCACCTAAGTGAGGGGTTTCAGGGCAGATCCAGGACACACTGGAAAGATTGTAACTCTTGGTTGGCTTAGGAACATCTCAGTGTTCTACTAGATGAGTTGGAGTAGGAAGTAAAGCATAGAAAGATATGGGCACCTCTACTTAGACTTCTGCCACTCCGATACAGAGAAGTGGCAGGAAATTGAATGGAATGGGTAAAGCATGTGCACATATGACTATCTAAGTCAACAGTGTTTTTATTTTGTTTTGGTTTTTTTTACATTAGCAGCTACAAAGTCTGCACTTCTCAAAAAAGGCCAAACAAGTCTAAAGAGTAGCAGGATACAATGTTAACTCAGGATAAATTGTTGTTTCTAATATTACTTCTGGTATCTAAGTTACTCAGTCTTGTAATGTAAATGGAATTGAAAGCTTTGTTTATAGCAAAATCTACAATTTTTGTGTTGCTGTAGGAGATGAATTGAATACAATTCACAAAAAATATATCTTTGTTTTTATTTTCATTTTTTTCAGTTTCTAAAACATTTCATTTTGTACGTTTTGTATTTGGGTTTATCTTACAAAGACAGAAATTAAAAAAATTGTGTGCTGATTGTACTACATAACTTGCTAAAACAGGACCATGCATAATTAGCTTTTACTTCACTACACTCTAAAAACTATTGTTTAAGCTCAACAAAAAAAATTAACGCAAAGAGTTTACTCTTTTTGAGTTACGATAACTTATGTTGAAATTAGATTGAACCAACAAACTATATTGAGTTAGGGGAATTAACTTTTCCTCCATAATCAAAGGTAATTTTAATTACCACTTACGTAATAATTGGTAGCTTAAAAACATATTTTTAAGTTGTTTACTCATAAAACTTATGTTCCTCCAATTACCTTTTTCACATTATTTAAAATTATTATAATTAATAACAGCAATTACAAAAACATTTTTTAAAGTTCATTATTTAAAATATTAAGTTGCTGATTTTCCTCATTATTATCAGCATTTTAGCTTTCTCTTATTTCTCTTTTTTCTTTTTTATTGTAATAGCTTTTAAGAAAGGAATTCACTCAAATAACTCTTTTATCTTTTAACTGCAGGCATTTCAACACTTTGTATTTAAAAAGTGAAATAAACCAGAAATTTAGATTTATGCCATCACAGCCAAGTTATACAATATGCCTTTATGTATTTAACACCACAGAAACAAATGTGTTCAATTGGCAAAAAATCTACATTTTGTTTGCAGTAATACTTCCGTGCAAGTGTTCAGTAAATGTTAACTTTCAATGCCTACCAAACTTTACAAGATCTTGCATCTTTCTTTTACACAATGCAGCAAACACCTTTAAGATCAATGTTACACATACAGGATTCAAAACAGTTAACAATGTTTGAAACAGAGTCAGCATCATTAACATAATGATGGTTACATCAAGGTCAAGGAACAGCTTCTGAACAACTTCAAAAGTATATTTCAGATCCTTGCATTAGCTCAGACTGACAGCATATATTATGCCCATGAGTAACACACAGCACCTTGGGATTTTTGTTCCCTCCACCACAATGGTTGCAGTCTTATGGTCAGATCCAGGGGTGTACCGGTCACCGATGATGGCACTTTTCATCACCTGCCTCTCAAGGTTGGCCTTAAATTCTTTGGTGTCCTTGTAAAGCAAATTTTAAAAATAAGTTAGTGAATTATAGGTTAGATTTTTATACTTACTGAATCTTAATGAATTCAGATGATCAATGGAACACACATACACACAATGCTGGATTACTTACACCAAACTCCATGAAAAGGATTCACATAGCCTATGCCAGAATGATGCTACTGGAATGACATTAACAATATTTTACACAACCTGATTTTGTTTTTTTTTTTAAAAAAGAAACAAAGATAGCTACAGCTCTTAAGATCAAGAACAATACTTATTTAAGCTGTATCACAATAGTAACCAAAATAATTTACAATGTAATATTACATATAGGTCATGCAAATTTTATAAAGACATAAAATAGGTGAGCCAGGGGGGAAAAAGAAGCCTCTAGGTCATCCTCTGACAAAACTATTCACAGCTTAAAGGCATCTAATTTTGGTAAAAAGAAAAACAAAATTAGCCTATGATCAAAATTAGATTGCATTGTGTAGCAAAACTTTAACCACGCTTTTCTTAGCCACAGTTGCACTCTTTAGCTGAAGACTTTTGTCAAATGAAACTTTATAAGTCTTATCCTTTCCTGTGCTAAAGTTTAGAATGGCTAGCATTAGCTACATGTGGTAGTGCAAAATATTTCCTTAACTGAATGAGCATCACATCATCCAGTACAAGTGACTAGCACAATTGCTTTGCTTTGTTAGAACTGTTATTGTAAATGAAATGTTATTTACCTCGAAATGTCTTTTACAAAACCTTGCAAGTCCACCATGCAACGCACCATATGTGAATTTGCCCGGGCTAGTTAAGTGGGCAGGGGAGGGAACTTGAAATCAGAAGTTACAGTGGAAATAAAATAAGTTATCTATTCAATTTTTTTAAGTAATTACAACTTGAGTTTTATTTTGAGCCCACTAACATTGGGATTAAATTTGAAATTACATATAAAATGAATTTAATGTAATTACCAACATTATTAATTCAAAACAACCCCAAAAAAGAAAGCTTGCAACTTAGAAGGTCTATCTTAATCAATAAATTAGAATTTTTATGTTGCAGCCATGGATTTAATCAAGTGGAGGCAAAAGGCCTGGTGAATTACTTTTTAGAGTGTATTGAAGCATTTTTGGTTGGCACTGTTCAACAAATAATCAACACATATGCACCAAATTTCTCAGATGTTAGCTGTTGCATGTTAATATACTTCAGCATGGAGATATTTTTACATATCTAATATGAGATATAAGTAGTTGTGCAATTTACCTGTCAAATAAATCTGAGAATAAGGGTTTTCCTCTTGTTTTTATATGGTTTTAAATTTCAATGTAACTGTTTATGAGTTTTTTCTATTGAGCATACTTAAAAGGCCCAGTAGTAGTCAACTAGTTGGGTCACTCAGATTTGACGCACTAGTAAATCAACGCCCATGGGATCCATTAAGGACATTGAAGTGAACTTTTCTCGATTTGCCTTTGACTTCTTGTTAACTTTCCCATAATTTGTCTCTGCTGGGATGCACATCATCTGCTCCCCACGAAGACTGCTAATCAATATCCATGGGATTCATTAATCATGTCAATATTTACTAAAAGCATTAATTAGTTAGGATCTGAATATTTAATGTAATTAAACGAGTTATCAGGAGACTTTGTTAGATGGGAGCTTTCTCTCTGCGGTACCTCTGAGTGGTTTCAGCCACTGAAAAACAACAATGCCACAACAACAACATTTAGACTTAGCACATTAGGACAATGGCAGTGGTTAATTAAGAAAACAGGAGCAAAGACACAGTAAAAAATAAAAAAAACTGCTGATGTTGATGATGAAATCCAAGAGAGGAAAAAATAGTGGATAGAAACAAAAACTGATTTATATTTTTTCTTCTAATATATTTTCTACAGTTAAAAAAAATGTAAAGGTACAACCAACTCTTGCTTCTTTGCCATTGTCTATTTATCATTAATACCAAAAAAAGTAAAGCCAACCACAGCCAAAAAAGACTAAAAACACAACACTGTCAAGCACTGTGACACACATTGTAACATATGACGTGCAGTTTTCGGTTTGGATCCATGCACATATTAAAACTTAAACTTTCCTTTTCGTCACTTTTGTTTTGAATTTTTTCAGGCGACAGGATCATCTGTGGACATGATGATTGGGAGACTTCTGCGTTTTTGGTGGGGGGTGAGGGTGTCTTTGTGTTGTAAGTTAACTCAAGGGCACTATGATTAATTAACAACTTCATTCACACACTTGAGCTGATATGCAACCAGATATCATGACAAAGGATGTAATTGACACGCCTGTCCACCATGTCCATTTCATGCTTTACCTCTCCAAAACATGAAAAGTAAACACATGTGGAACAGCTACAGTAAGCTGCAATACCAACAGAGGGAGATACTAATTTTCAAGCCAACATGGAAATAATCACAGGAAAGTGTTTAAACAGACATTATTAACACACACACACACACACACATATCTATATCTATATCTATATATATATATATATATATATATATATATATATATATCTATATCTATATATATATATATATATATATATAAATTCCCCGCTCGCCCCTGCGGGCGGTCAATCCTTCAAGCTCGGGTCCTCTACCAGAGGCCTGGGAGCTTGTAGGTCCTTAGCAGTATCTTAGCTGTTCCCAGGACAGCGCTCTTCTGGACAGAGATCTCTGATGTTGTTCCCGGGATCTGCTGGAGCCACTCGCCTAGTTTGGGAGTCACCGCACCTAGTGCTCCGATTACCACGGGGACCACCGTCACCTTCACCCTCCACATCTACTCGAGCTCTTCTTGAGCTTCTCGCGTTCCTTCTTCCTGATATTGCTATCATTCGGAACCGCTACATCGATCACTATAGCCGTCTTCTTCTGTTTGTCTACCACCACTATGTCCGGTTGGTTAGCCACCACCATTTTGTCCGTCTGTATCCGGAAGTCCCACAGGATCTTAGCTCGGTCATTCTCCACCACCCTTGGGGGCGTCTCCCATTTTGACCTTGGGACTTCCAGGTTATACTCGGCACAGATATTCCTGTACTCTATGCCGGCCACTTGGTTATGGCGTTCCATGTATGCCTTGCCTGCTAGCATCTTGCACCCTGCTGTTATGTGCTGGATTGTCTCTGGGGCATCTTTACACAGCCTGCACCTGGGGTCTTGCCTGGTGTGATAGACCCCAGCCTCTATGGATCTTGTACTCAGAGCTTGTTCTTGTGCTGCCATGATTAGTGCCTCTGTGCTGTCTTTCAGTCCAGCTTTGTCCAGCCACTGGTAGGATTTCTGGATATCAGCCACCTCCTCTATCTGCCGGTGGTACATACCGTGCAGGGGCCTGTCCTTCCATGATGGTTCCTCGTCTCCCTCCTCTTTCTTGGGTTTCTGCTGCCTGAGGTATTCACTGAGCACGCTGTCAGTTGGGGCCATCTTCGTGATGTATTCTTGGATGTTCGTTGTCTCATCCTGGACTGTGGTGCTGACACTCACCAGTCCCCGGCCCCCTTCCTTCCGCTTAGCGTAGAGCCTCAGGGTGCTGGACTTGGGGTGAAACCCTCCATGCATGGTAAGGAGCTTTCTTGTCTTTATGTCAGTGGCTTCTATCTCCTCCTTTGGCCAGCCTATTACCCCAGCAGGGTACCTGATCACAGGCAGGGCGTAGGTGTTGATGGCCCGGATCTTGTTCTTACCGTTCAGCTGACTCCTCAGGACTTGCCTGAACCTCTGCAGGTACTTGGTGGTTGCAGCTTTCCTAGCGGCCTCTTCATGGTTCCCATTCGCCTGCGGGATCCCCAGGTACTTGTAACTGTCCTCTATGTCTGCAATGTTGCCTTCTGGTAGTTCAATCCCCTCAGTTCTTACTACCTTCCCTCTCTTTGTTATCATCCGACTACACTTCTCCAGTCCGAACGACATTCCAATGTCATTGCTGTATATCCTGGTGGTGTGGATCAGTGAATCGATGTCTCGTTCACTCTTGGCATACAGCTTGATGTCATCCATGTACAGGAGGTGGCTGACAACTGCTCTGTTCTGTAGTCGGTATCCGTAGCCAGTCTTGTTAATGATCTCACTGAGGGGATTCAGGCCTATGCAGAACAGCAGTGGGGACAGAGCATCTCCTTGGTAGATCCAACACTTGATGGTGACTTGTGCTATGGGCTTGGAGTTGGCCTCTAGTGTTGTACGCCACATCCCCATTGAGTTCCTGATGAAGGCTCTCAGGGTTCCGTTGATCTTGTACAATTCCAGGCATTCCAGTATCCAGCTGTGGGGCATTGAGTCATAGACCTTCTTGTAATCAATCCAGGCAGTGCACAGGTTGGTCAGTCTGGTCCTGCAGTCTCGGCTGACCGCTTGGTATGCCAGTAGCTGGTGTTTTGCGCCTCTGGTATTCCTGCCCATCCCTTTCTGTGTGCCGCTCATGTATTGACCCATGTGCCTGTTCATCTTAGCTGCTATGATGCCTGACAGGAGCTTCCATGTGGTGCTGAGACAGGTCATTGGTCGGTAGTTGGAGCTTCTACCCACAGGTTGTCAAACATGCCCCACCTTCACTCTGATTGTTAACTGTGCTGTTAACATTCATGGACACTTGCACTGTACTTATTTATAAACATTTTTTATTACACTATCTATCTGTCTATCTATCTATCTATCTATCTATCTGTCTGTCCGTCTGTCTGTCTGTCACTCGCTCGCTCGCTCGCCCCATTCATGGAGCTCAGTGACCAGTGCTTAATGGACAATGGAGCAAGGGTATTTAATGCTTCATTATAAGCCAGATTAGTCTTTAATAGGACTTTAAAATCAACATGAAATTGAAGAGGCAAACACTGTAGTACTGAAGTATTATGTTCATTTTTCTTGATGTCCCTTAAAATCAGGTAATTCAATTCAATTTTATTTATATAGCGCCAAATCACAACAAATGTCGCCTCAAGGCGCTTCATAGATACAGAGAAAAGCCCAACAATCATATGACCCCCTATGAGCAAGCACTTTGGCGACAGTGGGAAGGAAAAACTCCCTTTTAACAGGAAGAAACCTCCGGCAGAACCAGGCTCAGGGAGGGGCGGCCATCTGCTGCGACCGGTTGGGGTGAGAGAAGGAAGACAGGATAAAAGACATGCTGTGGAAGAGAGACAGAGATTAATAACAGATATGATTCAATACAGAGAGGTCTATTAACACATAGTGAGTGAGAAAGGTGACTGGAAAGGAAAAACTCAATGCATCATGGGAATCCCCCGGCAGCCTACATCTATTGCAGCATAACTAAGGGAGGATTCAGGGTCACCTGGTCCAGCCCTAACTATATGCTTTAGCAAAAAGGAAAGTTTTAAGCCTAATCTTAAAAGTAGAGATAGTGTCTGTCTCCCGAATCCAAACTGGAAGCTGGTTCCACAGAAGAGGGGCCTGAAAACTGAAGGCTCTCCCTCCCATTCTACTTTTAAATACTCTAGGAACAACAAGTAGGCCTGCAGAGCGAGAGCGAAGTGCTCTACTAGGGTAATATGGTACTACAAGGTCATTAAGATAAGATGGGGCCTGATTATTTAAGACCTTGTATGTGAGGAGCAGGATTTTGAATTCAATTCTGGATTTAACAGGAAGCCAATGAAGGGAAGCCAAAACAGGAGAAATCTGCTCTCTCTTTCTAGTCCCTGTCAGTACTCTTGCTGCAGCATTTTGGATTAACTGAAGGCTTTTCAGTGAGTTTTTTGGACATCCTGATAATAATGAATTGCAGTAGTCCAGCCTGGAAGTAATAAATGCATGAACTAGTTTTTCAGCGTCACTCTGAGACAGGATATTTCTAATTTTAGAGATGTTGCGCAAATGGAAGAACGCAGTCTTACATATTTGTTTAATATGTGCGTTGAAGGACATATCCTGGTCAAAAATGACTCCAAGGTTCCTCACAGTGTTACTGGAGGCCAAGGTAATGCCATCCAGAGTAAGAATCTGGTTAGATACCATATTTCTAAGCTTTTCAGCGCCGAGTACAATGACCTCAGTTTTATCTGAGTTAAGAAGCAGAAAGTTAGTGGCCATCCAAGTCTTTATGTCTTTAAGACATTCCTGCAGTTTAACTAATTGGTGTGTGTTATCTGGCTTCATGGACAGATAGAGCTGGGTGTCATCTGCATAGCAGTTAAAATGTATGCTATGTCTTCTAATGATGCTGCCTAGGGGAAGCATGTATAATGTAAACAGAATTGGTCCTAGCACTGAGCCCTGTGGAACTCCATAATTAACCTCAGTGTGTGAAGAGGACTCTCCATTTACATACACAAATTGGAGTCTATTAGATAGATATGATACAAACCACTGCAGTGCAATACCTGTAATACCTACAACATGTTCTAATCGCTCTAATAGGATATTATGGTCAACAGTATCGAATGCTGCACTAAGGTCAAGAAGGACAAGCACAGAGATGAGTCCACTGTCAGAGGCCATAAGAAGATCATTTGTAACCTTCACTGAAGCTGTTTCTGTGCTGTGATGAGCTCTGAAACCTGACTGAAACTCTTCAAATAAACCATTCCTCTGCAGATGATCTGTTAGCTGTTTGACAACTACTCTTTCAAGGATTTTTGATATGAAAGGAAGGTTGGAGATTGGCCTATAATTAGCTAAGACTGCTGGGTCTAGAGATGGCTTTTTGAGTAAAGGTTTAACTGCAGCCACCTTGAAGGCCTATGGTACATAGCCGATTATTAGAGATAGGTTGATCATATATAAGATCGAAGAATTAATCAATGGCAGGACTTCTTTGAGCAGTTTTGTAGGAATGGGGTCTAAAAGACACGTTGATGGTTTGGAGGAAGTAATTATTGAAGTTAACTCAGAAAGATCGATTGGAGAAAAAGAGTCTAACTTAACATCAATGGTACTAAGAGTAGCTGTAGATAATATTACATCTGTGGGATGATTATTGGTAATTTTTTCTCTAATGATAAAACTTTTATTTGTGAAGAAGTTCATGAAGTCATCACTAGTTAACGTTAAAGGGATGGTTGGCTCAAAAGAGCTCTGACTTTTTGTCAGCCTGGCTACAGTGCTGAAGAGAAACCTGGGGTTGTTCTTATTTTCTTCAATCAGTGATGAGTAGTAAGCTGTTCTGGCTTTGCGGAGGGCTTTCTTATAAAGCAACAAACTATTTCTCCAGGCTAAATGATGATCCTCTAAATTTGTGACACGCCATTTCCTCTCCAGATTACGAGTCATCTGCTTTAGGCTACGTGTTTGAGAATTATACCACGGGGTCAGGTACTTCTGATTAGAGACCTTAGTTTTCACTGGAGCTACAGTATCCAGAGTCGTACGTAGTGAGGAGGTGAAATTATTAACAAGATAATCGACCTCTGTTGGGGTAGCGTTCAGATAGCTGCTCTGCTCTGTGTTGGTACAGGGCATTGACGATGATAACAGTGGCTGGATTATATTCTTAAACTTAGTTACAGCTCTTTCAGAAAGACATCTACTTTGATAAAGTCCACTCTCCACTGCTGCATAATCAATTATTGTAAATGTAAATGTTATCAAGAAATGATCAGACAGGAGAGGGTTTTCAGGAAACACTGTTAAATGTTCAGTTTCTATGCCATATGTTAAAACAAGATCTAGAGTGTGATTAAAGTGGTGGGTGGGTTCTTTTACATTTTGAGAGAAACCAATTGAGTCTAACAACAGATTAAATGCCATGTTGAGGCTGTCATTTTTAGCATCAACATGGATGTTAAAATCACCCACAATAATTATTTTATCTGAGCTCAGAACTAAATCAGATATAAAGTCTGAGAAATCAGACAGAAACTCTGTGTAAGGCCCAGGTGGACGATAGATGATAACAAGTAAGACTGGTTTCTGAGTTTCACAGCTGGGGTGGACAATGTTAAGCATCAGGCTTTCAAATGAATTAAAAGTCTGTCTTGGTCTTTCATTAATTAATAGACTGGTGTGAAAAATTGCTGCCACACCGCCCCCTTGACCTGTGCTTCGAGATTTCTGGTAGTTAGAATGACTCGGGGGTGTTGATTCATTTAAACTAACATAATCATCCTGCTGCAACCAGGTTTCTGTAAGGCAGAGTAAATCAATTTGTTGATCAATTATTAAGTCATGTACTAACAGAGACTTGGAGGAGAGAGACCTAATATTTAATAATCCACATTTCACTGTTTTACTCTTTGGTTCAGATGTGGATACTGTATTGTTCTTTCTTTGTAAATGTTTAAGTTGTTTGTTGCTGGTTTTTAGTTTGTTTTTTGTCTTTTTGGAAGCAGACACAGTCTCTATGGAGATGGGTTTTTGGGGGGGTAGCAGGAGGAGAGAAGCTGCAGAGAGGCGTGTAAGACTGCAACTCTGCTTCCTGGTCCCAACTCTGGATAGTCATATTTTGAGTAAGGACATTCTTAATCATCAGAAGCCTTTTAAGAGCGCTCTGAACAAAGACCATGGCAAGGCAGGCAAAAATAATATGATGTATGACTTTCTGTAAATTCTGTAGCAGACAAGAATGATTACGTGAGCATCACTGCCGACAGTCACTACATGGTTACTGTCATACTGCTTAGTTTTTTGGCTCAATGATGGTGCCACCACAGCCACATTGCACTGAAGGAGGATTTCTCTAACCCAGATCTTAAACTATTGAGGTGGATGCACTTTAGAAAACAATTACTTTGGCTAGAGTGTCACATATGAGTCTTATGGTATCATAGTCATAATGTGCATTCATATTAATTTTAGGCACTTTAACTGCTGTGTCGCTTGAACTTGTGCAGTATTTAACTTTAAGGGGTTTTATAGAAAACTACACTATACATTACTTAATAATAAAATATACTGTAAGTATCCAAGCTTTTCATTTTCTGGCAAACTGTATTATAAATTAAGATCTTTAACATTTATTTATTTACTTCAAATTATTTATTATTGTTAACAAGTTCAGATCTTTAAGATGTAGGCAAAGTCTTCAGGAAAAGCAGTGAAGACTAAAGTTTTCTCCATTCATACTTGTTTGTGCTTGTTAAACTTACACTTGGTCCCTACAGGGATACACACAACACTCACTTCATTAAGCTTAATGATGCCAACAGGAGGCGTTATTACACCATTATTTACTGCCAACCTTAAAAAAGCAATTAAATAATTAATGTGCTTAAATGACTAATCAGGGGACTTTTATACCTCTGAGTATTTCATCAAGCTCAAAACAAAGTTTACAGAAGGAAAAAAACAACATAATTATTTGGAAAGTTTAGTAGGAATCAAAGTTTTACTCACAACTCTTACTCTCCATACTTGTTCCTTTCTTTTCTTAATATTGGTGTTTATAACCCTTTAAAACCTGAACCAGTAACCTAACAAACAACACAACAACACTGCATAAAATATCCTGATCCATGCTCAATCGTCCATGTAAGCAAGTCCGAAAAGGTGGATTCCATTGATGTTGACGTAAACGCTACATTCAGATCAACAGAATCCACCTTTTGGGACTGCATAAAACAGATTTTGGAACATGTGGCATCCAGAGTTTAAAACTTATTAACTTACTTTACTTACTCCTTTACATTTTTAACTTGCTTTATTCTTGAAAGGTTTATATTTTGGACTAAAGTAAGGAATTATAAATTGGTCAATTCAAACTGTCTCAGGTGTAACACTGTCTGTGAAGCTTTTGACACAATTAACCATGAAATATTACTTGATAAACCGGAGTACTATGGTATTAGAGGAGTGGTGCTAGAGTGGGTCAGAAGTTATTTGAGAGACAGGCAACAATTTGTGAAGATTGGTGAATATCAATCAGAGTGCCTGGACATTGTTTGCGGAGTTCCACAGGGGTCAGTATTGGGACCAAAGCTGTTTATCCTCTATATCAATGATATATGTAAAACATCTGATATATTGCAGTTTATTTTATTTGCAGATGATACAAATATTTTTTGTGCTGGAGAGAATTCACAGCAGCTTTTGGAAATTGTCACACAAGAAATGATTAAACTAAAAACATGGTTTGACAGAAACAAGTTATCACTAAATTTGAAAAAAACTACATTTATGTTATTTGGAAATTGTAAAAAAGATGCCGGAGCAAAATTGTTAATAAACAATGTTGAAGTAGAGCAAGTTTCTGAAACAAAATTTCTGGGTGTGATAATAGATAACAAAATCTGCTGGAAACCTGACATAAAGCATATTCAAGCTAAACTGTCAAGAAGAATCTCTGTACTGAGTAAAGTTAAACATTTTTTGCCTTCCAAATCACTCCGGGTACTTTACTGTTCACTTATATTGCCATATTTAGAATACTGTGTGGAAATCTGGGGAAATACATACAAAACTTCACTTCAACCACTATGTAAAACTCAGAAAAAAGCAATCAGGATTATTACTAAAGCAGGATTTAGAGACCACACTAACATCATGTTCTTGAAATTAAAAATTCTGAAGTTTATGGATCTTATAAAATATAAAACTGCAAAAATTATGTACAAAGCCAGATACAATATGTTACCAGGAAATGTACAGAGGATGTTTTTTGACAGAGAAGGGGACTATGAATTGAGGGGAAAATTAAATCTGAAGACTCTTAAAGCACGGACACAGGTTAAAACCTTTTGTGTTACTATTTATGGGTAAAACTGTGGACCTACAGCAATGTTCAAGCATTAGTCAGTTTATAAAGATGTTTCGAAAACTGATTTTGGAAGAATATGAAACTGATAAAGTTGATCACCCATTGTATATATAACTATGCTAAATTGTATCTAAATTATATCTATCACTGTAGCTATGTTTATACATGTTCTCCTTGTTTATTGTGTGGGGTAAGTGATGATGGGAATTAGGTGAATAGTGGGATTCAATAGAATGTTGAGCATGGGGTAGGGATTAATAAGTATGTTATACTTCTTCCTACTCCATTTCAGACCTAATAATTGTCATTTCATGTAATTTAGACTCTGTTTTATTTTATTTAATTTATTTTATTTATTTTGTTTTATCTGAGCACATACGTGTGTGTATTTACATATATATTCATATTTGTAAATGCAAGTATGTGTACTTGTGTATATATTGGTTTTTTTTCTGTATATGTCTGAAATAAATAAACATACAATACAATACAATACAATTTAAAAGTTTTAGAGCATGTTTAGTGTCACCTTCTGCCAGCACAGAGCATCAGCTAACTAGTGACAGAACCCATACGTCAGGGGAAAATGAGGACACTAAATGTATTATTATTATTATTATTATTATTATTATTAGGAAGTCCTAAAAACTCCCTGAAAAGTCTTCAGGTAATCCAAAATGCTGCCTCAAGAGTCCTGACAGGGACTAGAAAGAGAGAGCAGATTTCTCCTGTTTTGGCTTCCTGTCAAATCCAGAATTCAAAATCCTGCTCCTCACATACAAGGTCTTAAATAATCAGGCCCCATCTTATCTTAATGACCTTGTAGTACCATATCACCCTATTAGAGCACTTCGCTTTCACACTGCAGGCCTACTTGTTGTTCTTAGAGTATTTCAAGGCCCTAAAAATGACCCAAAGCTGATGAACCGTATCCTGTTTAATTGAGAAATAGGTCATTTCAATTTTTTTACTTTGCTTTCATGGGGCATTGTCTATTGAATTTTGAGGTGAAAAAAAAAAGAATTTAATCCTCTTTGGGATAAGGTGGTAACATGATACAATGTGGAACAAGTGAAACACCGTGATTACTGTACTATAACTTCCAGCTGTTGTGCATGAATCTACAAATTCCATAAAATATAACAAAATAGCAATCACACAATAAATAAATAAAACTGCATATGGCATTTATTTTGAATTTAAAGTGAATGTCTACACTTATAAAAGAAAAAAAAACATCTAATAGTAATGTCATGTATACTCACGTTCTTCACAGTTTGCAGTAATGCTAGGAACCCTGGACTCTCAACTATCATTTGAATCACCATCTCAACTCTGTGAAGTATCAGAAACTTATACTGTAAGATCAAGACTGATGAGATTGTGTTTACAGCCAACATTTTATTTATTTTATCGGTTATAGAGAGTAGCTTTTGTAACAGACATTGGTGGTAATTGAGGTTTTTAATGTCATCATATCTACTGAGAAAAGGATAGATCACATTTTTGGAAAAAGGCTTACATTACTCACTGCCGTCTAATTGGCTTACTACACTTACATGTGATGCTGTCATGTGAATGGTGTGCGAGGACTGAGTTCTTTAAATGCATGTGGACATGGGTAAATCCTGCAGAAGACTCCTGAGCAGATGGAACCAAGCACTGCTTGTTACCTGCTAACCACTGACAAAGCAGAACTTTCTCTTTGGAATGTGAACTTAAAACTTATTGTTTCTTTGGGTTATAGCTGCAACAAAAAAACTTTTTTGTGTGTTAACTGACTTTTAGTTGAGAATGACTACATGTCTAGATAAAATCCTTGGTCAGATCTTTAGCACAGTCATGTAAATGTGTGTCTAACATGTCCTACATCTCTCCATCTAAGACTAACTTCACTGTTGGACTGCAGTACCGAGGGATACTGGAAGTCTTGTTATTTTCTGCTCCAATTACAATATCTTGCTGTGTGTTGCTCTTCATCAATGGGACCATGCTACACATCTTGAGGAGTAAAGCAGTGTTTCGTGAGACAGCCTGTTATGTTCTTCTTTATAATTTACTTTTTGCAGACACCATACACATGGTCCTGAGTCAGTTATTGTACTTACTAGCTGCTTTTAGAATCAGACTGACATATCCTGTTTGTGGCTTTCTTGTCATGCTTGCCAATCTCACAACTGGGATCTCTCCTCTCACACTGGTGGTGATGTCTCTGGAGAGATATGTAGCTGTGTGCTACCCTCTAAGGCATGCTAGCATCATCACCATCGGGAACACAGCGCTAGCGATCATCATAGTTTGGGCCGTCAGTTCACTAAATGTTTTTATTCGACTGATTTTGCTGTTAAATTTTCTATTTGAAGACTTAGAGAGTCTCCAAATGAAAGACGTTTGCTCTGACACTCCGTTGTTGCTTGGCCCCATGTCTGATCATTATGACAAAGCTTACACTGGGGTTATTTTTGTATCTGCTGGTGTTGCAGTTACTTGCTCCTATATTGGTGTTATGATAGCAGCCAGGTCGGCCTCCACAGATAAAGCTTCAGCCCGTAAGGTTCGTAGCACACTGCTGCTGCACCTGATACAGTTAGGCCTCAGTCTGTCCTCAACTATTCATAACCCTTTGGTTACAGAGATCTCAAAAGTCCTTGATAGAGTAACAATTTTACGCATCTGGAGTATACTTTATGTGTTTATGATCCTTTCCCCCAGATGTTTGAGCCCACTTATCTATGGCATTAGAGACCAAATGATCAGACGCATCCTCATGTACCATCTGTGCTGTCGAGTAAAACTGCCCAACAGTATAAAATTACTCAAACATTAAATTAATGTAATTTGGAATAATACTGTATATGTTGTTCTAAAGAAAAGGTCTAGGTCATCCTCTGACAAAACTATTCACAGCTTAAAGGCTTCTAATTTTGGTAAAAAGAAAAACAAAATCAGCCTATGATCAAAATTAGATTGCATTGTGCAGCAAAACGTTAACCACGCTTTTCTTAGCCACAGTTGCACTCTTTAGGTGAAGACTTTTGTCAAATGAAACTTTATAAGTCTTATCCTCTCCTGTGCTAACGTTTAGAATGGCTAGCATTAGCTACATGTGATAGTGCAAAGTATTTCCATAAATGTATGAGCATCACATCATCCAGTACAAGTGACTAGCACAAATGCTTTGCTTTGTTAGAACTGTTATTGTAAATGAAATGTTATTTACCTCGAAATGTCTTTTACAAAAGCTTGCAAGTCCACCATGCAACGCACCATATGTGAATTTACCCGGGTTAGTTAAGTGGGTAGGGGAGGGAACTTGAAATCAGAAGTTACAGTGGAAATAAAATAAGTTATCTATTCAATTTCTTTAAGTAATTACAACTTGAGTTTTATTTTGAGCCCACTAACATTGGGATTTAATTTGAAATTACATATAAAATGAATTTAATGTAATTACCAACATTATTAATTCAACACAACCCCAAAAAAGAAAGTTTGCAACTTAGAAGGTCTATCTTAATCAATAAATTAGAATTTTTATGTTGCAGCCATGGATTTAATCAAGTGGAGGTAAAAGGCCTGGTGAATTACTTTTTAGAGTGTATTGAAGCATTTTTGGTTGGCACTGTTCAACAAATAATCAACACATATGCACCAAATTTCTCAGATGTTAGCTGTTGCATGTTAACATACTTCAGCATGGAGCTATTTTTATATATCTAACATGAGATATAAGTAGTTGTGCAATTTACCTGTCAAATAAATCTGAGAATAAGGGTTTTCCTCTTGTTTTTATACGGTTTTAAATTTCTATGTAACTGTTTATGAGTTTTTTCTATTGAGCATACTTAAAAGGCCCAGTAGTAGTCAACTAGTTGGGTCACTCAGATTTGACGCACTAGTAAATCAACGCCCATGGGATCCATTAAGGACACTGAAGTGAACTTTTCTCGATTTGCCTTTGACTTCTTGTTAACTTTCCCATAATTTGTCTCTGCTGGGATGCACATCATCTGCTCCCCATGAAGACTGCTAATCAATATCCATGGGATTCATTAATCATGTCAATATTTGCTAAAAGCATTAATTAGTTAGGATCTGAATATTTAATGTAATTAAATGAGTTATCAGGAGACTTTGTTAGATGGGAGGTTTCTCTCTGCGGTACCACTGAGTGGTTTCATCCACTGAAAAACAACAATGCCACAACAACAACATTTAGACTTAGCACATTAGGACAATGGCAGTGGTTAATTAAGAAAACAGGAGCAAAGACACAGTAAAAAAAAAAAAACTGCTGATGTTGATGATGAAATCCAAGAGAGGAAAAAATAGTGGATAGAGACAAAAACTGATTTATATTTTTTCTTCTAATATATTTTCTACAGTTAAAAAAAATGTAAAGGTACAACCAACTCTTGCTTCTTTGCCATTGTCTATTTATCATTAATACCAAAAAAAGTAAAGCCAACCACAGCCAAAAAAGACTAAAAACACAACACTGTCAAGCACTGTGACACACATTGTAACATATGACGTGCAGTTTTCGGTTTGGATCCATGCACATATTAAAACTTAAACTTTCTTTTTCGTCACTTTTGTTTTGAATTTTTTCAGGCGACAGGATCATCTGTGGACATGATGATTGGGAGACTTCTGCGTTTTTGGTGGGGGGTGAGGGTGTCTTTGTGTTGTAAGTTAACTCAAGGGCACTATGATTAATTAACAACTTCATTCACACACTTGAGCTGATATGCAACCAGATATCATGACAAAGGATGTAATTGACACGCCTGTCCACCATGTCCATTTCATGCTTTACCTCTCCAAAACATGAAAAGTAAACACATGTGGAACAGCTACAGTAAGCTGCAACACCAACAGAGGGAGATACTAATTTTCAAGCCAAGATGGAAATAATCACAGGAAAGTGTTTAAACAGACATTATTAACACACACACACACACACACACACATATATATATATATATATATAAATTCCCCGCTCGCCCCTGCGGGCGGTCAATCCTTCAAGCTCGGGTCCTCTACCAGAGGCCTGGGAGCTTGAGGGTCCTTAGCTGTTCCCAGGACTGCGCTCTTCTGGACAGAGATCTCTGATGTTGTTCCCGGGATCTGCTGGAGCCACTCGCCTAGTTTGGGAGTTACCGCACCTAGTGCTCCGATTACCACGGGGACCACCGTCACCTTCACCCTCCACATCTTCTCGAGCTTCTCGCGTTCCTTCTTCCTGATGTTGCTGTCATTCGGAACCGCTACATCGATCACTACGGCCGTCTTCATCTGTTTGTCTACCACCACTATGTCCGGTTGGTTAGCCACCACCATTTTGTCCGTCTGTATCTGGAAGTCCCACAGGATCTTAGCTCGGTCATTCTCCATCACCCTTGGGGGCATCTCCCATTCTGACCTTGGGACTTCCAGGTTATACTCGGCACAGATGTTCCTGTACACTATGCCGGCCACTCGGTTATGGCGTTCCATGTATGCCTTGCCTGCTAGCATCTTGCACCCTGCTGTTATGTGCTGGATTGTCTCTGGGGCATCTTTACACAGCCTGCACCTGGGGTCTTGCCTGGTGTGATAGACCCCAGCCTCTATGGATCTTGTACTCAGAGCTTGTTCTTGTGCTGCCATGATTAGTGCCTCTGTGCTGTCTTTCAGTCCAGCTTTGTCCAGCCACTGGTAGGATTTCTGGATATCAGCCACCTCCTCTATCTGCCGGTGGTACATACTGTGTAGGGGCCTGTCCTTCCATGATGGTTCCTCGTCTCCCTCCTCTTTCTTGGGTTTCTGCTACCTGAGGTATTCACTGAGCACGCTGTCAGTTGGGGCCACCTTCCCAATGTATTCTTGGATGTTCGTTGTCTCATCCTGGACTGTGGTGCTGACACTCACCAGTCCCCGGCCCCCTTCCTTCCGCTTAGCGTAGAGCCTCAGGGTGCTGGACTTGGGGTGAAACCCTCCATGCATGGTAAGGAGCTTTCTTGTCTTTATGTCAGTGGCTTCTATCTCCTCCTTTGGCCAGCCTATTACCCCAGCAGGGTACCTGATCACAGGCAGGGCGTAGGTGTTGATGGCCCGGATCTTGTTCTTACCGTTCAGCTGACTCCTCAGGACTTGCCTGACCCTCTGCAGGTACTTGGTGGTTGCAGCTTTCCTAGCGGCCTCTTCATGGTTCCCATTCGCCTGCGGGATCCCCAGGTACTTGTAACTGTCCTCTATGTCTGCAATGTTGCCTTCTGGTAGCTCAATCCCCTCAGTTCTGACTACCTTCCCTCTCTTTGTTATCATCCGACTACACTTCTCCAGTCCAAACGACATTCCAATGTCATTGCTGTATATCCTGGTAGTGTGGATCAGTGAATCGATGTCTCGTTCACTCTTGGCATACAGCTTGATGTCATCCATGTACAGGAGGTGGCTGACAACTGCTCCGTTCCGTAGTCGGTATCTGTAGCCAGTCTTGTTAATGATCTCACTGAGGGGGTTCAGGCCTATGCAGAACAGCAGTGGGGACAGAGCATCTCCTTGGTAGATCCCGCACTTGATGGTGACTTGTGCTATGGGCTTGGAGTTGGCCTCTAGTGTTGTACGCCACATCACCATTGAGTTCCTGATGAAGGCTCTTAAGGTCCCGTTGATCTTGTACAATTCCAGGCATTCCAGTATCCAGCTGTGGGGCATTGAGTCATAGGCCTTCTTGTAATCAATCCAGGCAGTGCACAGGTTGGTCAGCCTGGTCCTGCAGTATTAAAATATACTGTAAGTATCCAAGCTTTTCATTTTCTGGCAAACTGTATTATAAATTAAGATCTTTAACATTTATTTATTTACTTCAAATTATTTATTATTGTTAACAAGTTCAGATCTTTAAGATGTAGGCAAAGTCTTCAGGAAAAGCAGTGAAGACTAAAGTTTTCTCCATTCATACTTGTTTGTGCTTGTTAAACTTACACTTGGTCCCTACAGGGATACACACAACACTCACTTCATTAAGCTTAATGATGCCAACAGGAGGCGTTATTACACCATTATTTACTGCCAACCTTAAAAAAGCAATTAAATAATTAATGTGCTTAAATGACTAATCAGGGGACTTTTGTACCTCTGAGTATTTCATCAAGCTCAAAACAAAGTTTACAGAAGGAAAAAAAAAAGAACATAATTATTTGGAAAGTTTAGTAGGAATCAAAGTTTTACTCACAACTCTTACTCTCCATACTTGTTCCTTTCTTTTGTTAATATTGGTGTTTATAACCCTTTAGAATAAAACCTGAACCAGTAACCTAACAAACAACACAACAACACTGCATAAAATATCTTGATCCATGCTCAATCGTCCATGTAAGCAAGTCCGAAAAGGTGGATTCCATTGATGTCGACGTAAACGCTACATTCAGATCAACAGAATCCACCTTTTGGGACTGCATAAAACAGATTTTGGAACATGTGGCATCCAGAGTTTAAAACGTATTAACTTACTTTACTTACTCCTTTACATTTTTAACTTACTTTATTCTTAAAAGGTTTATATTTTGGACTAAAGTAAGGAATTATAAATTGGTCAATTCAAACTGTCTCAGGTGTAACACTGTCTGTGAAGCTGAATTTAATATTAAAGTTTTAGAGCATGTTTAGTGTCACCTTCTGCCAGCACAGAGCATCAGCTAACTAGTGACAGAACCCATAAGTCAGGGGAAAATGAGGACACTAAATGTATTATTATTATTATTATTATTATTATTATTATTATTATTATTATTATTATTATCAGGATGTCCTGAAAACTCCCTGAAAAGTCTTCAGTTAATCCAAAATGCTGCAGCAAGAGTCCTGACAGGGACTAGAAAGAGAGAGCAGATTTCTCCTGTTTTGGCTTCCTGTTAAATCCAGAATTCAAAATCCTGCTCCTCACATACAAGGTCTTAAATAATCAGGCCCCATCTTATCTTAATGACCTTGTAGTACCATATCACCCTATTAGAGCACTTCGCTCTCACACTGCAGGCCTACTTGTTGTTCCTAGAGTATTTCAAGGCCCTAAAATGACCCAAAGCTGATGAACCGTATCCTGTTTAATTGAGAAATAGGTCATTTCAATTTTTTTACTTTGCTTTCATGGGGCATTGTCTATTGAATTTTGAGGTGGAAAAAATGAATTTAATCCTCTTTGGGATAAGGTGGTAACATGATACAATGTGGAACAAGTGAAACACCGTGAATACTGTACTATAACTTCCAGCTGTTGTGCATGAATCTACAAATTCCATAAAATGTAACAAAATAGCAATCACACAATAAATAAATAAAACTGCATATGGCATTTATTTTGAATTTAAAGTGAATGTCTACACTTATAAAAGAAAAAAAACATCTAATAGTAATGTCATGTATACTCACGTTCTTCACAGTTTGCAGTAATGCTAGGAACCCTGGACTCTCAACTATCATTTGAATCACCATCTCAACTCTGTGAAGTATCAGAAACTTATACTGTAAGATCAAGACTGATGAGATTGTGTTTACAGCCAACATTTTATTTATTTTATCGGTTATAGAGAGTAGCTTTTGTAACAGACATTGGTGATAATTGAGGTTTTTTAATGTCATCATATCTACTGAGAAAAGGATAGATCACAGTTTTGGAAAAAGGCTTACATTACTCACTGCCGTCTAATTGGCTTACTACACTTACATGTGATGCTGTCATGTGAATGGTGTGCGAGGACTGAGTTCTTTAAATGCATGTGGACATGGGTAAATCCTGCAGAAGACTCCTGAGCAGATGGAATCAGCACTGCTTGTTACCTGCTAACCACTGACAAAGCAGAACTTTCTCTTTGGAATGTGAACTTAAAACTTGTTGTTTCTTTGGGTTATAGCTGAAACATATAAACGTTTTTGTGTGTTAACTGATTTTTAGTTGAGAATGACTACATGTCTAGATAAAATCCTTGGTCAGATCTTTAGCACAGTCATGTAAATGTGTGTCTAACATGTCCTACATCTCTCCATCTAAGACTAACTTCACTGTTGGACTGCAGTACCGAGGGATACTGGAAGTTTTGTTATTTTCTGCTCCAATTACAACATGTTGCTGTGTGTTGCTCTTCATCAATGGGACCATGCTACACATCTTGAGGAGTAAAGCAGTGTTTTGTGAGACAGCCTGTTATGTTCTTCTTTATAATTTACTTTTTTCAGACACCATACAGATGGTCCTGAGTCAGTTATTGTACTTACTAGCTGCTTTTAGAATCAGACTGACATATCCTGTTTGTGGCTTTCTTATCATGCTTGCCAATCTCACAACTGGGATCTCTCCTCTCACACTGGTGGTGATGTCTCTGGAGAGATATGTAGCTGTGTGCTACCCTCTAAGGCATGCTAGCATCATCACCATCGGGAAAACAGCACTAGCGATCATCATAGTTTGGGCCGTCAGCTCACTAAATGTTTTTATTCAACTGATTTTGCTGTTAAATTTTCAATTTGAAGATTTAGAGAGTCTCCAAATTAAAGACTTTTGCTCTAAAGCTGCTTTGTTGCTTGGCCCCATGTCTGATAATTATGACAAAGCTTACACTGGGGTTATTTTTGTATTTGCTGGTGTTGCAGTTACTTGCTCCTATATTGGTGTTATGATAGCAGCCAGGTCGGCCTCCACAGATAAAGCTTCAGCCCGTAAGGTTCGTAGCACACTGCTGCTGCACCTGATACAGTTAGGCCTCAGTCTGTCCTCAACTATTCATGACCCTTTGGTTACAGAGATCTCAATAGTCCTTGACAGAGTAACATTTTTACGCATCTGGAGTATACTTTATGTGTCTATGGTCCTTTTCCCCAGATGTTTGAGCCCACTTATCTATGGCATTAGAGACAAAATGATCAGAGGCATCCTCATGTACCATCTGTGCTGTCGAATAAAACTGCCCAAAAGTATAAAATTACTCAAACATTAAATTAATGTAATTTGGAATAATACTGTATATGTTGTTCTAAAGAAAAGGTCTAGGTCATCCTCTGACAAAACTATTCACAGCTTAAAGGCTTCTAATTTTGGTAAAAAGAAAAACAAAATTAGCCTATGATCAAAATTAGATTGCATTGTGTAGCAAAACTTTAACCACGCGTTTCTTAGCCACAGTTGCACTCTTTAGGTGAAGACTTTTGTCAAATGAAACTTTATAACTCTTATCCTTTCCTTTGCTAACGTTTAGAATGGCTAGCATTAGCTACATGTGGTAGCGCAAAATATTTCCATAACTGTATGAGCTTCACATCATCCAGTACAAGTGACTAGCACAAATGCTTTGCTTTGTTAGAACTGTTATTGTAAATTAAATGTTATTTACCTCGAAATGTCTTTTACAAAATCGGAAGTTACAGTGGAAATAAAATAAGTTATCTATTCAATTTCTTTAAGTAATTACAACTTGAGTTTTATTTTGAGCCCACTAACATTGGGATTTAATTTGAAATTACATATAAAATGAATTTAATGTAATTACCAACATTATTAATTCAACACAACCCCAAAAAAGAAAGTTTGCAACTTAGAAGGTCTATCTTAATCAATAAATCAGAATTTTTATGTTGCAGCCATGGATTTAATCAAGTGGAGGTAAAAGGCCTGGTGAATTACTTTTTAGAGTGTATTGAAGCATTTTTGGTTGGCACTGTTCAACAAATAATCAACACATATGCACCAAATTTCTCAGATGTTACCTGTTGCATGTTAATATACTTCAGCATGGAGCTATTTTTATATATCTAATATGAGATATAAGTAGTTGTGCAATTTACCTGTCAAATAAATCTGAGAATAAGGTAAGACTGCTAATCAATATATTCATGGGATTCATTAATCATGTCAATATTTACTAAAAGCATTAATTAGTTAGGATCTGAATATTTAATGTAATTAAATGAGTTATCAGGAGACTTTGTTAGATGGGAGGTTTCTCTCTGCGGTACCACTGAGTGGTTTCATCCACTGAAAAACAACAATGCCACAACAACAACATTTAGACTTAGCACATTAGGACAATGGCAGTGGTTAATTAAGAAAACAGGAGCAAAGACACAGTAAAAAATAAAGAAACTGCTGATGTTGATGATGAAATCCAAGAGAGGAAAAAATAGTGGATAGAGACAAAAACTGATTTATATTTTTTCTTCTAATATATTTTCTACAGTTAAAAAAAATGTAAAGGTACAACCAACTCTTGCTTCTTTGCCATTGTCTATTTATCATTAATACCAAAAAAAGTAAAGCCACCCACAGCCAAAAAAGAATAAAAACACAACACTGTCAAGCACTGTGACACACATTGTAACATATGACGTGCAGTTTTCGGTTTGGATCCATGCACATATTAAAACTTAAACTTTCCTTTTCATCAATTTTGTTTTGAATTTTTTCAGGTGACAGGATCATCTGTGGACATGATGATTGGGAGACTTCTGTGTTTTTGGTGGGGGGTGGGGGTGTCTTTGTGTTGTAAGTTAACTCAAGGGCACAATGATTAATTAACAACTTCATTCACACACTTGAGCTGATATGCAACCAGATATCATGACAAAGGATGTAATTGACACGCCTGTTCACCATGTCCATTTCATGCTTTACCTCTCCAAAACATGAAAAGTAAATGCATGTGGAAGCTACAGTAAGCTGCAACACCAACAGAGGGAGATACTAATTTTAGCCTATTACATATATTTTATATATATATATATATATATATATATATATATATATATATATTGTTACGACCCGTCTAGGGCCAGGCAATAACATGAGTGAGGCACTCGCTTCCCCCCCAAGACCCAAGCAGCCACAAGAAACAAATCCTTTAGTTTCAATGTGATTTATTTACAATGTGAAAAAAAAGGAACCAAGACGGGAGTGTCAACACTTCAGGGTGAGCCAAGGCCAAAACAATAAACAAAACAAATCTACACAAATCCCGCACCCCTGACCTTACCAAAACAAAGTCAAAAATAAAGACAGAGTCTAATCTCCTTCATTAACTCAAAACAGGAGAAAACGGGTGATCAAAAGAAACGGCAGCTCACCCCTACCCACTCCACTTCCACAACTTTCAAGCGCACTGCAGCCAGCGGCTGCCACAGGAATACTGCTGGGTCGTGAGGAGAAACGCGAGGACCTCTCCCGCTGTAGCGCTCCAGCCTCCTTTTAATGGGCGGGTCCTCCAGCTGGAACCAGTCACGTCGGTGCAGTGTATCCACGCACCAATCGGAGCAGGGCCCTGGCACAGCTAAATTAACATAAAAAGACATAACACCTACACAAAACAAACACATGAACATGCAAGTTCGTAACAATATATATATATATATATATATATATATATATATATATATATATATATATATATATATATATATATATATATATATATTAGGGGTGCAACGATACACAAAATTCACGGTTCGGTTCGGTTCGATACTTTGGTGTCACGGTTCGATATTTTTTCGATACAAAAAAAAAAATTTCATGCCTTTTTAATTTGTCATTTATTAAAATTATAAATATATATTTTAACTCAAAAGTACAGTTTTTAAATTTAATGTTGCTGAAATAACAAAGTAATAAAAAAAAAAAACTATCTGATCGAGGAATCACTTATTTTTGGAAAAGAGAGTTTATTACAGAGAAATGGCTCTTTCCAAAATAAAAGCTATACTATACGCTTCTTCTGGGCTATATTCTCAGCAGCATATTAAACATATCAGGTCCCCATAAGGAGAATCATGTGCTAACGGCTGTCTAAATGACTCGGGTAAAGTTTGTAGCATGCCTGCTGTCTGCTTCCACTTGTCTTTGCACTAGGATGATGTCGGAGTAAATGTGCAGTCATATTCGTTGTGTTCCCACTAGTGCTGTCAGCGTTAATCTCGTTGAAATGAAGTTAACGCCACAACACGGCAAATCTCCGTTAGCGAGCTACCGCGGATCACCCCGTGCGTGGGGCTGGACGGCCAACACGTTAACGAGCTAACTGCGCTAACACACTAGTTCCCACCCATGTAATTGAGCATTGCATGGCACATCCAACATACTGTTTTACTTTAGTCCATGATGCGCTTACCTTCAGGGTCATACGTCACATGAAAACCAAAATAGTTCCAAACGCCAGATCTGAATGAGGGTGGGGGAGGTTCAATTTGCCATGTTGCAACGAGCTTAGCTTCTCTCTCGCTAGCTTGCCCTGCGCTCAGTGAATCTGCGTTCGACTACTCCGCCTAGGCTGCACTGTCGAGCGCAGATCCACTGAGCGCTCAACACAGACAGCACCGTCAGAAGGAAAGTTGATAAAATAAATTAAAAATTTTGTATTGTTCGATACATATGCGTACCGAACCGAAAGCACTGTATCGAACGGTTCAATATCGATACGAGTATCGTTGCACCCCTAATATATATATATATATATATGAGAATAGAAGGCAGGAGAATAAACCACCTGTTCTCCACAGAACCAGCAAATGTGTACTCTCAGTGGCAGGGGAACAATAAGAGAACAGCACCACCAAGGCTGGAGACGGAGCAATACTGCAAGAGCATATGGGAGAAGGACGCAACCCATAACGGCAATGCTCAGTGGCTAGTGTATCTGAGGGCAGACCATAGCGACCTCCCTGAACAGGGTCCAGTAACCATCACAGTGGCAGATATCCAAGAAAGAGTCTCCAGTATGAAGAGTTGGACAGCACCTGGGCCCGACATGGTTCACGCCTACTGGCTAAAGAAGCTGACTGCACTCCACGAGCGTCTGGCAGCACAAATGAACCAGCTGCTAGTTAACGAGGGACACCCGGAATGGCTAACCGAAGGTCGGACGGTCCTGATCCCCAAGGACCCCAAGAAGGGACCGGTCCCCTCCAACTACCGACCAATGGGGGGCTGTAGCTCAGGTGGCAGAGCAGGTCAGCCACTAATCAGAAGGTCGGTGGTTCGATCCCAGGCTGCCTCCTGGCTGCATGCCAAATATCCTTGGGCAAGATACTAACCCCATGTTTGCCTACTGGTGGTGGTCAGAGGGCCCGGTGGCGCCTGTGTCCGGCAGCCTCGCCTCTGTCAGTGGCTACAATGTAGCTGCCATCACCAGTGTGTGAATGTGTGTGTGAATGGGTGAATGGGTGAATGACTGAATGTAGTGTAAAGCGCTTTGGGGTCCTTAAGGACTAGAAAAGCGCTATACAAATGCATACCATTTACCAATAACCTGCCTCAGTACTACATGGAAGCTCCTATCATATCGGCTAAGATGAACAGGCACATGGGTCAAAACATGAGCGGCGCAAAGAAAGGAATTGGCAAGAATACCAGAGATGCAAAACACAAGCTACTGGTAGACAGAACAGTCTAACAGTCGAGTGACTGTCAGTCAGCCGAGACTGCAGGACCAGGCTGACCAACCTGTGCACTGCCTGGATTGATTACAAGGTCGTTGTACGCCACTCAATGGATGTGGTGTACAACACTAGAGGCCAACTCCAAGCCCATAGCACAAGTGAGGCTGGACGGCGCTAACCCGTTAACGAGCTAACTGAGCTAACCACGCTAACGCATTAGCGCCGTCCAGCCCCATGCACGGGACGATCTCACTAACGGAGATTTGCCGTGTTAATGCGGTTATGGCGTTAACGTCATTTTAACAAGACTAACGCTGACAGCACTAATATATATATATATACACTCATATACACATATATATATACACATATATAAATATATATATACATATACGTGTGTGTGTGTGTTAGCCCCCTAGCTTAATTGATTCTGAAGTAGCAGATAGAGCGTAGGCCCTGAGAGGAGAGCCAGCGTTTACGCTACGAAAACACGACCGAGTTTTTTAATCTGACAGCCTGAGGTCTTCTTCAGTAAACTGGACTGCCCGACAGAAGGACCCGAGGCCCCGCTGCACTTTTTCGGTAAGTTAAACGTGTTTGTAAGCTAATCCGTAACTACCGTCCTTAGCTTGGTCCTGAGACCTAGCTAGCTAAAATGAGCACTCGGCTGTCAGGGTTCGTTTAGCTGTGCAGGTGAATGAATTTACTAAAGAAATCAAGAGAAACGCCCCGGGCTGCTCAGTCACTAATTACTGTTACTGCACTTTTATTACAAGTATTACACTGTAAAAGCAACAGGCTGCACCCTGCTTCAGCTCCTGTGCAGAGCTGAATATTAAATATGTGCAAACAACAGCATGTTTTCAGTCTCTTGCCACATCTGTAAAGACAGTAACAATTTTTTTAAAAGCTTGTACTTCAATAACTCCTCATTAATCAGGAACTATGGATTAAAGTACTGTAGTGTACTGTGATACTGAAAAGAATGTAAGAGAAGAACTTCAGATCCTGAGTGTGTGAGGACAGAAGAATCAGCTTTATTTTAATTTTGAGGGATAAAATTTATATCTGAGTTTGATGGTTCTGTTGTCTTTGTGATTACAGGAGCTGCCCTCAGATTCAGACCTCAGCACCACCCAGTGACAGCAGACAGATCATCCAACATGTTCACATGTTAACTGCAAAATGAACTGATGAAAACAGTACAAAGGTTAGAGTACCACACGTGCTGTAGTGAAAGCTGCAGCTGTTTTATTGATAAAGTTAAAGACAAAAAAACAAAAGGATTAATCACTCATGTAACTGTGTCATTATATATCAGCATTAACAGGACCTCAGTTTGGTGTTTCACAAAGCTGCTGATCTCAGACCTGCACAGCTTCTGTTTTAAACACTTGATGTACTCAGCTGCATGAAGAGCATATGAGATTTTCTCTAACACAATTAAATAAAACCTGATGAAGGTCAAAGGTCGTCACTTGTATGTTGAACTACAAACTTATCATCTGGAATTTTTTCACAGTTTTTTTACACATAGTGTGTTATTTACCATAAAGTGATTCAGAGTTATTCATACCAGAGTAACCAGAGAGGATCACATATTTTTAAATATATAACTTTCTACAGGACTGAATATAATATCTTTATATAAAAGTCCGGAGCCTCTGGGGAGTATCTGAGTATTTTTAACATTACACAAAGCAAAGGTCTCATCACAGTGTTGATGAAATGCTGGGTTTATCCATCTCCTGGGGCGGGCCTACAAAGGAGTGCTGAAGATTTCCCTGTGAGGGAGCTGCTGGTGAAGATCATGAGTTCTGCTTGATCAATGCGATGAGCTTCAGTCTTCCTGGTGTTTCTTAAATGATGCCTCTTACAGCGGGTCAACAGAACTTATGGCACAGGACAGCTGTGATGAAAGAAAGGGAAGAAGTTTCTCCAAACCTCTGGACCCAGGAAACCCAGCTTGGTCCTGATGGTCTCCCTCACTCGTTTCTCTCCAGGGTGAATGTAGCTGTTGATATAATATGGACTCTATTAGTAAATGAAAAGAACAAATTAGACTACACTACTGAAACGTTCTGCTGATGTTTTTAAAGTCTCCATGTTACCAGGCTGTAGAGGGCTCTGAAGATTTAAACAGTTTTAGATCCATTACACTCACAGTCTTATGTTAAAATCTCAAAGGACAGCATTATATTTTTGATATTAACAGTAACTCTGGGCCTCTGTAGAGTGTGCAGCTGATCTCATCGCTGTCTAAAAATGGATAAAAAAACATAAGTGTTGAAGACTATTAAGAGTAGCAGGTGTGTAGCATCGCTAACTAGCTAGCAACAAGCCTCCAACACAGTGCGTATGCTAGCGGCTAAGCTAACTAACGAATTAACAACAGAATGATTTTAGAACTATAAGATGATGAGCTGTGTGTCTTTTTTATAACAGTGACATGGTTGTATTTACCTTAATTAAACGAGTCGTCAGTCGCGGTAAACCAGCAAAAAAACCCGAGCAGCCGGGCTACGTAAAAAGTGTAGGGGGGCGTGTTTGCGGTCACATCCAGCGGGTGTGTGGGCAGGAGTGTTACACAGTCGCTCCACCTCAAGTCACTACTGCGAAGACTCTGGCTCCAAATTTGCAAGATGGCAGCCTCCACAAGCGGGATATTTTGGCTTCATTTTTGCACAATGGTAGGAGGCGGGGTTGCAGCGTCCATGTTTTCTACAGTCAATGATTCTGACGATTAAGGACCCTGGAATGTAATGTGCTCCCTACCAATTTTGCTTAAAACATTTTGTCTCTCCCTGCTGGTAATGCAACTTGTGACACGGCGGACTGCCAGTATCCCCAATATCTGGCTCTCAGCTTTCAGTCAACCAAGATATTACCAAGCTTCTACCCACAGGTTGTCAAACATGCCCTACCTCCACCCTGATTGTTAATTGTGCTGTTAACATTCATGGACACTTGCACTGTACTTATTTATAATTTTTTTTTTTATTACCCTATCTATCTATCTATCTATCTATCTATCTATCTAGAATCTAGTGGAGCCCCATTCATGGAGCTCAGTGACCAGTGCTTAATGGAGCAAGGGTATTTAATGCTTCATTATAAGCCAGATTAGTCTTTAATAGGACTTTAAAATCAACATGAAATTGAAGAGGCAAACACTGTAGTACTGAAGTATTATGTTCATTTTTCTTGATGTCCCTTAAAATCAGGTAAGGACATTCTTAATCATCAGAAGCCTTTTAAGAGCGCTCTGAACAAAGAACATGGCAAGGCAGGCAAAAATAATATGATGTATGACTTTCTGTAAATTCTGTAGCAGACAAGAATGATTACGTGAGCATCACTGCCGACAGTCACTACATGGTTACTGTCATACTGCTTAGTTTTTTGGCTCAATGATGGTGCCACCACAGCCACATTGCACTGAAGGAGGATTTCTCTAACCCAGATAGTCAAAGGAGCTTGCAAAGAAAAGCGTCTGGACTTCTTTAAGTTACTTGAAGACGTTTCACCTCTCATCCGAGAGGCTTCTTCAGTTCTGACTTTTCTGGCTTCTTCTTCTTCTCTCTGGCTTTTCTTTGCAAGCTCCTTTGACTACGATGACCTGGATGACTGAGAACCTTCACAGACCTCTAACCCAGATCTTAAACTATTGAGGTGGATGCATTTTAGAAAACAATTACTTTGGCTAGAGTGTCACATATGAGTCTTATGGTATCATAGTCATAATGTGCATTCATATTAATTTTAGGCACTTTAACTGCTGTGTCGCTTGAACTTGTGCAGTATTTAATTTTAAGGGGTTTTATAGAAAACTACACTATACATTACTTAATAATAAAATATACTGTAAAATATACTTCTTCTTCTTCACTTCCTGCCACCATCGACTCACTTCAGTTTGCTTACCGGACTAATCGTTCCACAGACGATGCCATATCTCACCTGCTTCACACATCCCTGAGTCACCTGGACACTGGCAGAGGGAATTATGTTAGGATGCTGTTCGTGGACTACAGTTCAGCATTCAACACAATATTTCCCTCTAAGCTTTTCACCAAGTTGACGGATCTAGGACTCAGCTCATCACTGTGTCAGTGGATCCTCAACTTCCTCACAGACAGACCCCAATCAGTGAGGGTGGGAAAACAAGTCTCCCCCTCCATCTCACTCAGCACTGGAGTGCCTCAGGGCTGTGTTTTAAGCCCCCTGCTGTACTCTCTGTACACTTATGATGTGTAGCCACATCAGACACCACCTCCATTGTCAAGTTTGCTGATGACACTGTTGTTGTGGGCCTGATCTCCGACAACATCGAGACGGCCTACCTGGAGGAGATTAGGAACCTGGAGACCTGGTGCCAGGAGAATAACCTCCTCCTAAACATCAGCAAGACTATTTTTTTTTTGAATTTGAATTTGAAATGTTTATTTCAGTCAACAACAACAGATTATAATTTTACATAAAAGTACTCAAACAGTAACTGAAAAAGGAATAGGCTGAAGCCTTGTGGCTTATACTTGTCCTATCCCTTACCCCCATAGAAATAATCAAATCCTTAACCAAGAAAATAAATAGCATTGATAAATAAGTTGTATAACAGTTTGAAAAGAAATCAATGATAAATCAAGAAATTAAGAAATTAAATTAACACAAACCTTTTTTAACAAACCAAATTTCTATAACCTTGTATAATACTAATTTTTAAAATCTTCCTGAAGAATGACAAAGAAAAACACATCTTCAGTTCATCATTAAGTCCATTCCATAATTTCACTCCCAAAACTGACACACATCTATACTTAACATTGGTTCTCACTTTAGGCATTTCAAACTTATAAGACCCCCTCAAATCATATTTTCCATCTCTTAGTTGAAACATACTTAAAATACAAATTGGAACATTCTTTTTAATCACACGAGGAGGTGATCGTGGACTTCACTACAAAGCAGGCGAGGAATTACAAACCCCTCATCATCAGTGGCACGCCCGTGGAAAGAGTGGACAGTTTCCGATACCTGGGTGTCCACATCACTCAGGACCTGTCATGGTCCTGCCACATCAACACCCTGGTTAAGAAAGCCCGTCAGCGTCTCTTCTTCCTCAGAAGACTTAGAGACTTCCATCTGCCACTGAAGGTGCTCAAGAACTTCTACTGCTGCACCATCGAGAGCGTCCTGACGGCAAACATCTGCACCTGGTTTGGGAACAGCACCAAGCAGGACAGACGAGATCTGCAAAGAGTGGTGCGCTCGGCCGAACGCATCATTCAATCAGAGCTCCCTGACCTGCTGTCCATCTACACCAAGCGGTGCAAGACCAAAGCTAGGAAGATTATGATGGACCTCTCCCATCCCAACAATGGACTCTTCTCACTGTTGAGGTCTGGGAAGCGCTTCCGCTCCCCTTCCGCTCCCTTAAGGCCAAAACAGAGAGAATGAGGAGGAGCTTCTTCCTCGAGGCTATTCGGGCCCTGAACCAGGTGTAGGACTGGACTCTCCCACACATCACATCACCACATGCACCACCACTCATTTCCTATAATCCTATAATTCCTATTATTTATAATCTTGATAATCTCTTTCTGCTATTTGCACATTTTTTACTGTAAATTTCTAAGTTAATTTGTAAATTTTGTAGTAACCTCCATCCATCCATCTTCATCCGCTTTATCCGGGGCTGGGTCGCGGGGGCAGCAGCCTAAGCAAAGAGGCCCAGACCTCCCTCTCCCCAGCCACCTCCTCCAGCTCGTCCGGGGGAACACCAAGGCGTTCCCAGGCCAGCCGAGAGATATAATCTCTCCAGCGTGTCCTGGGTCTGCCCCGGGGCCTCCTCCCGGTGGGACATGCCTGGAACACCTCACCCAGGAGGCGCCCAGGGGGCATCCTTGTCAGATGCCCGAACCACCTCAGCTGGCTCCTTTCGATGTGGAGCAGCAGCGGCTCTACTCTGAGCCCCTCCCGGTAGTAACCTGTAAATTGTAAATACTGTAAAACTTTTTTTTTCTGTCATTTAATGGTCGGGCATTGTACAGCTACAAGCATTTCACCCCCATGTCATACTGTGTATGGTTGTGTGTGTGTGACAAATAAAATTTGAATTTGAATTTGAAATTTGAATTTGTAAGTATCCAAGCTTTTCATTTTTTTGCAAACTGTATTATAAATTAAGATCTTTAACATTTATTTATTTATTTCTATTATTTATTATTGTTAACAAGTTCAGATGTTTAAGATGTAGGCAAAGTCTTCAGGAAAAGCAGTGAAGACTAAAGTTTTCTCCATTCATACTTGTTTGTGCTTGTTAAACTTAGACTTTGTCCCTACAGGGATACACACAACACTCACTTCATTAAGCTTAGTGATGCCAACAGGAGGCGTTATTACACCATTATTTACTGCCAACCTTAAAAAAGCAATTAAATAATTAATGTGCTTAAATGACTAATCAGGGGACTTTTATACCTCTGAGTATTTCATCAAGCTCAAAACAAAGTTTACAGAAGGAAAAAAACAACATAATTATTTGGAAAGTTTAGTAGGAATCAAAGTTTTACTCACAACTCTTACTCTCCACACTTGTTCCTTTCTTTTGTTAATATTGGTGTTTATAACCCTTTAGAATAAAACCTGAACCAGTAACCTAACAAACAACACAACAACACTGCATAAAATATCTTGATCCATGCTCAATCGTCCATGTAAGCAAGTCCGAAAAGGTGGATTCCATTGATGTCGACGTAAACGCTACATTCAGATCAACAGAATCCACCTTTTGGGACTGCATAAAACAGATTTTGGAACATGTGGCATCCAGAGTTTAAAACGTATTAACTTACTTTACTTACTCCTTTACATTTTTAACTTACTTTATTCTTGAAAGGTTTATATTTTGGACTAAAGTAAGGAATTATAAATTGGTCAATTCAAACTGTCTCAGGTGTAACACTGTCTGTGAAGCTGAATTTAATATTAAAGTTTTAGAGCATGTTTAGTGTCACCTTCTGCCAGCACAGAGCATCAGCTAACTAGTGACAGAACCCATACGTCAGGGGAAAATGAGGACACTAAATGTATTATTATTATTATTATTATTATTATTATTATTATTATTAGGAAGTCCTAAAAACTCCCTGAAAAGTCTTCAGTTAATCCAAAATGCTGCAGCAAGAGTCCTGACAGGGACTAGAAAGAGAGAGCAGATTTCTCCTGTTTTGGCTTCCTGTTAAATCCAGAATTCAAAATCCTGCTCCTCACATACAAGGTCTTAAATAATCAGGCCCCATCTGATCTTAATGACCTTGTAGTACCATATCACCCTATTAGAGCACTTCGCTCTCGCACTGCAGGCCTACTTGTTGTTCCTAGAGTATTTTAAGGCCCTAAAAATGACCCAAAGCTGATGAACCGTATCCTGTTTAATTGAGAAATAGGTCATTTCAATTTTTTTACTTTGCTTTCATGGGGCATTGTGTATTGAATTTTGAGGTGGAAAAAAATGAATTTAATCCTCTTTGGGATAAGGTGGTAACAGGATACAATGTGGAACAAGTGAAACACCGTGAATACTGTACTATAACTTCCAGCTGTTGTGCATGAATCTACAAATTCCATAAAATGTAACAAAATAGCAATCACACAATAAATATACAAAACTGCATATGGCATTTATTTTGAATTTAAAGTGAATGTCTACACTTATAAAAGAAAAAAAACAACTAATAGTAATGTCACGTATACTCACGTTCTTCACAGTTTGCAGTAATGCTAGGAACCCTGGACTCTCAACTATCATTTGAATCACCATCTCAACTCTGTGAAGTATCAGAAACTTATACTGTAAGATCGAGACTGATGAGATTGTGTTTACAGCCAACATTTTATTTATTTTATCGGTTATAGAGAGTAGCTTTTGTAACAGACATTGGTGATAATTGAGGTTTTTTAATGTCATCATATCTATTGAGAAAAGGATAGATCACAGTTTTGGAAAAAGGATTACATTACTCACTGCCGTCTAATTGGCTTACTACACTTGCATGTGATGCTGTCATGTGAATGGTGTGCGAGGACTGAGTTCTTAAAATGCATGTGGATGTGGGTAAATCTTGCAGAAGACTCCTGAGCAGATGGAACCAAGCACTGCTTGTTACCTGCTAACCACTGACAAAGCAGAACTTTTCTCTTTGGAATGTGAACTTAAAACTTGTTGTTTCTTTGGGTTATAGCTGCAACAAAAAAACTTTTTTGTGTGTTAACTGACTTTTAGTTGAGAATGACTACATGTCTAGATAAAATCCTTGGTCAGATCTTTAGCACAGTCATGTAAATGTGTGTCTAACATGTCCTACATCTCTCCATCTAAGACTAACTTCACTGTTGGACTGCAGTACCGAGGGATACTGGAAGTCTTGTTATTTTCTGCTCCAATTACAGCATCTTGCTGTGTGTTGCTCTTCATCAATGGGACCATGCTACACATCTTGAGGAGTAAAGCAGTGTTTTGTGAGACAGCCTGTTATGTTCTTCTTTATAATTTACTTTTTTCAGACACCATACAGATGGTCCTGAGTCAGTTATTGTACTTACTATCTGCTTGTAGAATCAGACTGACATATCCTGTTTGTGGCTTTCTTATCATGCTTGCCAATCTCACAAATGGGATCTCTCCTCTCACACTGGTGGTGATGTCTCTGGAGAGATATGTAGCTGTGTGCTACCCTCTAAGGCATGCTAGCATCATCACCATCGGGAACACAGCACTAGCGATCATCATAGTTTGGGCCGTCAGTTCACTAAATGTTTTTATTCGACTGATTTTGCTGTTAAATTTTCAATTTGAAGATTTAGAGAGTCTCCAAATGAAAGACTTTTGCTCTAACACTCCTTTGTTGCTTGGCCCCATGTCTGATCATTATGACAAAGCTTACACTGGGGTTATTTTTGTATTTGCTGGTGTTGCAGTTACTTGCTCCTATATTGGTGTTATGATAGCAGCCAGGTCGGCCTCCACAGATAAAGCTTCAGCCCGTAAGGTTCGTAGCACACTGCTGCTGCACCTGATACAGTTAGGCCTCAGTCTGTCCTCAACTATTCATGACCCTTTGGTTACAGAGATCTCAAAAGTCCTTGATAGAGTAACAATTTTACGCATCCGGAGTATACTTTATGTGTCTATGATGCTTTTACCCAGATGTTTGAGCCCACTTATCTATGGCATTAGAGACCAAATGATCAGAGGCATCCTCATGTCCCATCTGTGCTGTCGAGTAAAACTGCCCAACAGTATAAAATTACTCAAACATTAAATTAATGTAATTTGGAATAATACTGTATATGTTGTTCTAAAGAAAAGCAGACTCTAGTGTATAAACAAAGCTAATGTAGAATACAACCAAGCTGACATCATATTTCTGCTCTATACTATACTGTAAGTCTTTTCTTATTATTGCATAATAGTAATAAAAGCAAGGCAATGAAGCTGCTTTCTAAATTATGTCTGTTGTGTACATTCTGGATAACTAATATACAGTGGCTTGCAAAAGTATTCGGCCCCCTTGAACTTTTCCACATTTTGTCACATTATAGCCACAAACATGAATCAATTTTATTGGAATTCCACGTGAAAGACCAACACAAAGTGGTGCACACGTGAGAAGTGGAACGAAAATCATACATGATTCCAAACATTTTTACAAATAAATAACTGCAAAGTGGGGTGTTCGTAATTTTTCAGCCCCCTGAGTCAATACTTTGTAGAACCACCTTTTGCTGCAATTCCAGCTGCCAGTCTTTTAGGGTCTGTCTCTACCAGCTTTGCACATCTACAGACTGAAATCTTTGCCCATTCTGCTTTGCACAACAGCTCCAGCTCAGTCAGATTAGATGGACAGCATTTGTGAACAGCAGTTTTCAGATCTTGCCACAGATTCTCGATTGGATTTAGATCAGGACTTTGACTGGGCCATTCTAACACATGGATATGTTTTGTTTTAAACCATCCCATTGTTGCCCTGGCTTTATGTTCAGGGTCGTTGTCCTGCTGGAAGGTGAACCTCCACCCCAGTCTCAAGTCTTTTGCAGACTCCAAGAGGTTTTCTTCCAAGACTGCCCTGTATTTGGCTCCATCCATCTTCCCATCAACTCTGACCAGCTTCCCTGTCCCTGCTGAAGAGAAGCATCCCCAGAGCATGATGCTGCCACCACCATATCTGACAGTGGGGATGGTGTGTTCAGAGTGATGTGCCGTGTTAGTTTTTCCACCACAAATAGCGTTTTGTATTTTTGCCAAAAAGTTCCATTTTGGTCTCATCTGACCAGAGCAGCTTCTTCCACATGTTTGCTGTGTCCCCCACATGGCTTGTGGCAAACTGCAAACGGGACTTCTTATGGTTTTCTGTTAACAATGGCTTTCTTCTTGCCACTCTTCCATAAAGGCCAACTTTGTGCAGTGCACGACTAATAGTTGTCCTATGGACAGATTCCCCCACCTGAGCTGTAGATCTCTGCAGCTCATCCAGAGTCACCATGGGCCTCTTGGCTGCATTTCTGATCAGCGCTCTCCTTGTTCGCCCCGTGAGTTTGGGTGGACGGCCTTGTCTTGGTAGGTTTACAGTTGTGCCATGAGCGCAAAATGGCGCCATCTCTAAGCCCTGACTTTCTACAACTAAAAATGCAGAAAGAAGATGTTCACTGTTCTCTGTAGCTGTCAGTTTCCTTGACTACTCTTGATGACAAAAAATGTAACAATGATGATGTAACAAAAAATTAGAAGACAGGTATACAACAAAAATCACATGTCTAGTACAGCAAAATGTAAGGAGGATATCCCCAAATGGCCTGTCATCCAATATCTCAAGATTTAGCCCAGTTGATGTTAACCAGCAAGTAATCATATCCAGAGTGGTGTGTGTCTCACCCAAACCACAAGGCAGCAAAGATATTCTACAACCTGAAAAGACACCACAAACTGCAGTATAATGAATTCATTTAGACTCTTTTTCTCCAGTTGGTCTTTCTGAAATAACTTCAGTAATTCCACAGGGTTCTGTGCTAGAACAAACTCTGTTTACATTATACATGTCTCCCGGCAGAAGATGGAGCCAGTGTACGTGGCTTGCCGTCCTCGGCTGTATCTGTTTCGCTGCTTTTTACCCCCTCTACGCTCTTTTATGGACCTTGGCATTGTATTTTTTTATCCTTTTAGTTGTATGCTCATCTAATGGCTGTGCACTGATTACATACGACAGGCAAACACTTTTAAATCTAAGACTCTCCCATTCCTCTCAGGCTGATCCTTGATGGAACCTGGGCGACGCCACCCTGCCCCGACTGGACCCACCGACCGGCTTTTTCCACCTACCTATTCCCAATCTACACAAGAAACGCTACAGGAAACGCGGTAGAAGGAGTGCCTGTCGCGTTCGCCTCAGGGTCGGCGTTTGCCGAAGCAACTTAAGTGTCCTACGACGCACCACCCGTGGCGATTTAGCCCCTAGGATACGGATGGCATTGCTTAATGTCAGGTCGCTGGTCAATAAGACTTTTCTCTTAAATGACTTCCTCTCCACTAATGGGATTGATGCTTTATTCCTGACTGAAATCTGGATTCGTCCTGGTGCGTCTATCCCTTTTACCGAACTTGTCCCATCAGACTGTATCGCTTTTAGCTCACCAAGGCTTACTGGTAGGGGTAGCTTCGGTTTTTAAAAATTCATATGCAGTTCGGCAGCAACCCTCACCTACTTACTCTAGTTTTGAAGTCCAGTTATTGGAGATGACTGCATCCACGACCACACTCTGTGTGGTGGTTTACCGACCGCCTAAATATAGTAAATGTTTTACCACGGACTTTGCTGATCTCCTAGGTTCCGTTCTTTTTAAGCATAGTTGTGTTCTAATTGTTGGTGATTTTAACATACACAGTCAAAGGAGCTTGCAAAGAAAAGCGTCTGGACTTCTTTAAGTTACTTGAAGACGTTTCACCTCTCATCCGAGAGGCTTCTTCAGTTCTAAGGTCAAATGGTGGAGAGTCCCAGATATAAACCTGGTGGGAGTGTCCCCCCACAGAGGGACAAAAGGACCCCCTGATGATCCTCTAATCGCCTGAGCCAAGGTGTGGAACTGGGTGTGGGTCCCAATCAGCCAGAGTTTCGGGTGAGTTCATTGTGAAACCTGGCCCCACCTTATCATGCGAATTCCTGAGGTCAGATGGCCCAGGGTGTGAGTGGGCGTTAAGGCGTCTGGGAAGGGATCTCAAAACTGGATTATAGATGGCAGAGAGTTGGTGTCGTAAACCACCGCCTCTGTTCAAAGATGGTCGCTCACAGTGGACATAGATGGCTTCTTTCACTCCTCTTTCAAACCATCTGTCCTCTCTGTCCAAAATGTGAACATTGGCATCCTCGAAAGAGTGTCCTTTATCCTTAAGATGCAGATGGACAGCTGAGTCTTGTCCTGTGGAGGTGGCTCTTCTGTGTTGTGCCATGCGCTTGTGAAGTGGCTGTTTGGTCTCTCCAATGTAGAGGTCTGGGCATTCCTCGCTGCACTGTACAGCATACACCACATTGTTAAGTCTGTGTTTTGGCGTTTTGTCTTTCGGGTGAACCAGTTTTTGTCTGAGTGTGTTGCTGGGTCTGAAGTACACCAGGATGTCATGCTTGGAGAAAACCCTCCTGAGTTTCTCTGATACACCGGCTACATAGGGGATGACAATGTTGTTGCGTCTGTCCTTTTTATCCTCCCTCGCTGGTGTCTGATCTTCTTTTCTGTGCCTCTTTGCTGACTTTAAGAATGCCCATTTAGGATAGCCGCACGTTTTGAGTACTTCCTTTACATGTGTGTGTTCCTTCTTTTTCCCTTCAGGCTTAGAGGGAACATGTTCTGCCCGGTGGTGTAGGGTCCTAATTACTCCAAGTTTGTGTTCCAGAGGGTGATGGGAGTCAAACAGGAGGTACTGGTCCGTGTGTGTGGGCTTCCGGTAAACTTCGATGTTGAGGTTGCCATTCTCTTCAATGTGCACAGCGCAGTCCAGGAAAGGCAAACAGTCGTCCTTTGTGTCTTCCCTGGTGAACTTGATGTTTTTATCCACAGCGTTGATGTGCGCAGTGAAGGATTCCACTTCTTGTGTCTTGATTTTGACTCAAGACACAAGAAGTGGAATCTTTCACCAGCGAGGGAGGATAAGAAGGACAGACGCAACAACATTGTCATCCCCTATGTAGCCGGTGTATCAGAGAAACTCAGGAGGGTTTTCTCCAAGCATGACATCCCGGTGTACTTCAGACCCAGCAACACACTCAGACAAAAACTGGTTCACCCGAAAGACAAAACGCCAAAACACAGACTTAACAATGTGGTGTATGCCATACAGTGCAGCGAGGAATGCCCAGACCTCTACATTGGAGAGACCAAACAGCCACTTCACAAGCGCATGGCACAACACAGAAGAGCCACCTCCACAGGACAAGACTCAGCTGTCCATCTGCATCTTAAGGATAAAGGACACTCTTTCGAGGATGCCAATGTTCACATTTTGGACAGAGAGGACAGATGGTTTGAAAGAGGAGTGAAAGAAGCCATCTATGTCCACTGTGAGCGACCATCTTTGAACAGAGGCGGTGGTTTACGACACCAACTCTCTGCCATCTATAATTCAGTTTTGAGATCCCTTCCCAGACGCCTTAACGCCCACTCACATCCTGGACCATCTGACCTCAGGAATTCGCATGATAAGGTGGGGCCAGGTTTCACAATGAACTCACCTGAAACTCTGGCTGATTGGGACCCACACCCAGTTCCACACCTTGGCTCAGACGATTAGAGGATCATCAGGGGGTCCTTTTGTCCCTCTGTGGGGGGACACTCCCACCAGGTTTATATCTGGGACTCTCCACCATTTGACCTTAGAACTGAAGAAGCCTCTCGGATGAGAGGTGAAACGTCTTCAAGTAACTTAAAGAAGTCCAGACGCTTTTCTTTGCAAGCTCCTTTGACTACGATGACCTGGATGACTGAGAACCTTCACAGACATATTTAACATACACACTTGGTATAAGGATGACCCATTTGCTAAAGACTTCCTTGCTTTAACTGACTCTTTTAACCTGGCTCAGTGGGTTAATGACCCAACCCATGTTAAAGGACATACTTTGGACTTGTTTTTTTCACATGGTCTGGACATTTTTATCAAGGATATACGTGACGCTGGGATCTCGGATCATTTCCCAGTTATTTTTGATACTGGCTTATGCACTAATGAACTACATCCTGTGGCTCCCCTTCGCCCGCTACGTGTAATTAATGTTGAAGCAATGTCAAACTTCTCTATGTCTTTCTTTGATTCTGAATCTGTCACTCCCGAATGTTGTTCTTTCCGCTCGGTTGATGACTGTGCTAATACCTTGTTATCTTTATTTTCTTCTATCCTTGATACTGTTGCCCCCATTAAAATGAAGCACCCCAGAACCTACTCTTGGTGTTGGCTTAACGACACTACGCGCGCTCTACGTCGCGTGTGTTGCCGTGCTGAGAGAAGGTGAAAAAAAGATAAGCTTCAGGTTTCTCACGACATGCTACGGCCACTTAAAATTCCAAAGTTGTTTTTGTTTTTTTCTGCTCTTGCTCTTGACGAAGGCGGTCGCACTTTTCTCCTCTCCTCCTCTCCCTTAGCTTCCCTGCTTAGCCTCTTATGTCCTTGTCTAGTCTCGTGTTTTTTGTATTGCTTTTCCCTGGAACACTCTCTCACAGTCTGTTCTCTAAAACCTAAAAGAGGATTATGGATTGATCAACTGGTCCCTAAATGCAATCGACACCCCTTTCTCAACGAGAAGTTTGGGCTCGGGTGAGCCTGAGTGCTGAAGATATCTACCTATTCGGAACCATGGTAACAGGGTTCTGGCTGATCGGAGCTGGCTTGGCCCTGACTTATCGAAGAATTAAGAAAGCGGAACCAGCTGTTCAAACCCCCACAAGGCTGCCCGCTGGGATTGAAACGTTGGGAAGAGGCGTGTGTTTCTCAAAATGGGCTCACTGAGTGCAGCACGGATAAGATCTTGGAGAGGCTACGGCTGCTGTGAATACTCAGAATAAGATCTCTGAGTGCAGACTGGATATATCTTGGAGGGGCTCGCTCGGAATAAGACCTCTGAGCATACATTGGATCACATCTTGGAGCAGCTCACTGTGGTCGTGAGTTCTCAGAACCGGCTCTTACTTACTTACTCCTTACTGAGGAGTTGGCAACACTGCATGGACCCAGCGGGCTTATCCCGGGAGCACAACATCCTCCAGCACCTCCATTCCCTCATCTGGGAGGAAACGTCGTCCACACTGCCGTCATTCCATCCCACAGCCGGATTCCGGGGCGTCAAAGCAGCCAGCTGTGGTGAGCAAACCTGACTTTTCCTGTTGTTTCAGACTTTGGGACTGTTTACTTACTGTATTTTTTTGTGGCAGAGAATGACAACAACCACGGTTTTTCTACCTCACCTGTTCAGTCTGATCTAGAAAAGACTGTTTTCACTGAGATCATCCAGCTGGTTAAGCCTTGTTCTGAAGTTTCAGGAGAACCAACACCACAATCTACTCAACTCCCACTGCAACCATCTCTACCCCTGTTAGCCCATCCAGTAGGTCAGTAAGGCATCCAGCCTGAAGCTCAGTTAGCTGCCCAGGCTGAAGCTCAGTTAGCTGCCCAGGCTGAAGCCCAGTTAGCTGCCCAGGCTGAAGCTCATTTAGCTGCCCAGGCTGAAGCTCAGTTAGCTGCCCAGGCTGAAGCTCAGTTAGCTGCCCAGGCTGAAGCTCAGTTAGCTGCCCAGGCTGAAGCTCATTTAGCTGCCCAGCCTGAAGCTCAGTTAGCTGCCCAGCCTGTAGCTCAGTTAGCTGCCCAGCCTTAAGCTCAATTGCCTTTGTTTCCGTCGGTCCAGTCTGCAGGTATGTCTCCTGTTCATCCGCCCTCAGCTCAGTCTCCTGTGTTCCCGCTAGCTCAGCCTTTAGCACGGCCTGCACCTTAACCATTTCTTTTGTCATCGGTTCAGTCTGTAGCTCAGCCTTTAGTTCAACTGCCTGTTTAGTCCCCTGCTCAGCAGCCATTAGCTCAGTCCCCTGCTCATGTTTTTCTAACAGAGTTAGAAAAAGGCTTAATGAATTTCCTCAAAACTGACATGCTTTGTGAATAGTTAGAGCCACCTGGTGAACAAATACCACAACTGCAACTGTTAAGGTTCCAAATTGCTGCACATTGCATGCCTCAGCAAAGGAAAATATTCCTAAGCTGGTGGTAGGTGCTTGTGAGCGATGTTGTTGCCACAACAGTGACGAAAACAAAATTGAGGAGCAGACTTAACATAAGCAACACACTTCGGGTGTCATTGTCCCCCATTATGCCCAGGTGGGACCGTCTTGTTGCAGAAAAACATGCACAGGGCTCTCACTGATTGAGCGTTATGGTGAGTTATATATTTTCTTGTACTTTTATATTTGTTTTGTAGTTGTGTCTTATTTTGAAAGAAATATTTATGCGTTGCTATAGTGACCAAAGAGCATTAAGGGGGAGAGAGGAGGATGTTACTCTCAATGTTGTTGGCGCATTTTAGGAGGCTGCTGTTAATAAAATTATACGATTACACAGTGAATTCGCGTGTAATATTATATTTACAAAATACCACAGTTTTTGTCTTTGTTGTATCATTTTATTTTGTTGCATTTATCCGTGACACCTGCCGGTCTGTGGAAATATAGTCTGACATTAAACCAGTCCGTGGCGCAAAAAAGGTTGGGGACCGCTGAGGTACGTGCTGTTAAGTACAAGTTTTAGTTGATATTGTTGTATAAAAAAATGATGAAGAATGATGTCATCTCTCAGTTACCATAAGAAGAAAAATAAATAAATAATACTGCTACTATATGATCACAGGTTTGGTTTCAGCTAGAACTTTTAAAGAAAGATTTTGTCGATGTTGTGTTGGAGAAATGTATATTAGTCTTTTGTTAAGTGTTATGTTTGAAAAAAAAGGAAAATACTCCCAAGCTGGTGAACTGAATGTTGCAGTTGCTTTTTACACTGTTGATGACGACTGCGTGCTGTTTTCTTTGTACCAGTTGCCAGAATAAAGAGGGAGCCCAGAGTAAGGGCAAGTCCAGCGTCGCAGTGCTGGGGGCGATCGTGGCTCAAGAGTTGGGAGTTCGTCTTGTAATTGGAAGGTTGCCAGTTCGAGCCCCGGCTTGGACAGTCTCGTTCGTTGTGTCCTTGGGCAAGACACTTCACCCGTTGCCTACTGGTGGTGAGGGCCCGGTGGCGCCAGTGTCCGGCAGCCTCGCGTCTGTCAGTGCGCCCCAGGGTGGCTGTGGTTACAATGTAGCTGCCATCACCAGTGTGTGAATGGGTGGATGACTGGTTGTGTAAAGCGCTTTGGGGTCCTTAGGGACGAGTAAAAGCGCTATACAAATACAGGCCATTTATCAAATACAGGCAGTGCTGTCCTTTCTTCATGGGCATATCACACGACATGCACCATAGACTCACAGAACAGCAACAGCTACACTCAGCAGGGACTGAGCGTCGCCCCCGCTACCTTCTGAATGGCCGGCCTCCGGACCTGTTTCGTCGCCGCCGCTGCCTTCCCCGCAGTCGGCCTCCGGACCCGTTTCGTCTCTGTCATTGGCCACCTGAACGGCTCGGACTTCTGTGTTGTTGGCCCCAGGGTCACTCTCCTGAACTGTGTCAGTGGACTCTGTTCTGGTTATGCCCATTCCCTGATTAGGTCTCTGTGTATTTAAACCCTGTGTTTGCCTTTGCCCTCTGTCACGTCGTCAATGTTTCCTACCCTCTGTAAGCTGTGTGATTGTCTCATACATACATAGTTTCTCTGTTCAGAGTTTTGTTTTGTTTTTGTGAGTTTGTTTATGAGGAGTTTTTTCCCCATGAATAAAGCTGTGTTTTGAGTTTAAACTCCCGGTTTTGAGTCCTGCTCTTGGGTCCACCTTTCCTCCCTGCATACCACACAGCCTATCATGACAGAGACATTTTCTCTGATCTGCAAATCAGTGCATTCTGTATTTATTTGCTTAATATTGTGTAGTAATTTTACTTAGTTTCCCAAAATTTTAGGAACTGGGGTTTTAAACAGTGGTAGTCAGGTAATTCAGAACCACCCAAACAAAAATTTAAAGCCGTATGCATTATTACCTTACACTACATGTGAGAAGAAGGATTACATCAGCGCTTAATGAGCTGGTAAATTTGCTGACGTGTTGCATCTTGTGAAGAGGCTTCAAGGACAAACATTACAAATTGTAAGTGAATTCAAGAAAACACTGCAGAACAGCTCTGCCCACATCACAACAAATACTAACAATAGGACGCTAACACTGCACAGATTTACTGTACTTGCATTCTGCAGTCATTTTCTCTTATATTGGTGTGATTGTAGCAGCCAGGTCAGCCTCCACAGACAAAGCCTTAGCCTTTAAAGCTCGTAACACACTGCTCTTGAATCTGATGCAGCTGTTCCTCAGCCTCTCCTCAACTATTTACTACCCATTACTCGTTTAATGATTGTTACAAGGATAGTACTTGTTTACTGTACTTGCATTTTGTTTTGTGTTTCTTGTAAATATTGGGCATTATACTTTTGTATTTCAGTGATTTTAACAGCTTAATATTTCAGGTCTTACATTTTCTCTTCAATGACAAGCACATCACAGACTCTCACTAACATCACAGTCCAGTCTCCAGGGTTAGTAGAACGAGTCATGATTTCTACTCTGACAACACTTCCAACCTGTGTGTTTCTCTTTATCAATGGCATCATGTTGTTCACTCTGAGGAGTAAACCTGTGTTTCGTGAGACCTGCCGCTACATTCTTCTGTATAACCTGCTTTTTGCGGACACTGTGCAGCTGGCACAGAGTCAGATTCATTTTCTTCTTGCAGTTCTTAGAATAAGAATTTCATATCCTGTATGTGCTTTTCTCGTGGGCTTCACTCATCTCACATCTGTGATATCTCCTCTCACGCTGGTTGTGATGCCTCTTGAGAGATATGTTGCTGTGTGCTACCCACTGAGACATGCAACCATCATCACCATCAGAAACACAGGGGTAGCTATCACTGTGATTTGGGCCATCAGTTTTTTAAACATTATTATTCGCACTCTATTGTTTTTATCACTATTTGAAGAGCTGGGTGATTTAGAGGTGAAAGGCTTTTGTGGTGACATAGCTATTCTGCTCGGGACAAAGTCTGATCATTTTGACAAAGCTTTCACTTGTATTGTGGTTGTGGCTGCTGGTGTGGCAGTCATTTTCTCTTACATTGGTGTGATTCTAGCAGCCAGGTCAGCCTCCACAGACAAAGCCTTAGCCTTTAAAGCTCGTAACACACTGCTCTTGAATCTGATGCAGCTGTTCCTCAGCCTCTCCTCAACTATTTACAACCCATTACTCGTGCCTCTTTTAATGATTGTTACAAGGATAGTACTTGTTCGCATTCAAAATGCTTTTTATCTGTTTTTTATTATCTTACCCAGGTGTCTGACTTCTCTCATTTATGGACTAAGAGATCAGACTATCAGACCTGTCCTCATATATCATCTATGCTGTCGATTGAACTGCCCAGTGGTAGAAGACAAGGGATGACATGTTTAGTTTGGATGGAGGCCTTTGTTGGTCTGCATATTTGAGTCTCGTGATTTAAAGCAACATTTTTTAATTAAAACAAACAAACAAAGGTATTATTGTTCAAGAAGCATACATAGCTATAGCCATTTCTTTTCCTTTTTTTTTTTACCACATTTTCCAAGTCTGCTTGAGGGGCTTAAAAATTGTCCCGATTCGTGATTGAGGTGAGAGACAAACGACCTCTGGTCCAAGTGCGTCAAAACAATGATTTTATTAAACACATGTGTGGGAAGATACACAGCTCGATATTGTCACCCCAGATCTCCCGTCAAAACATACTTTCAGCATGGTTTATTTGGTCAGGGTTCATGCCCCTTCTCGCGTTAGACAAAACATCACATGTATAGGTTATAATTAACGACAGTTCAACAAGTTTCCGTGTTTAACAGCATTTTCCCTATATGGTTGTCTGGCTCCTCCAGATGCTTCCTGTAGACCCCGGATCACTAGTTACCAAGCAGAGACAAAGCAAGATGTCTTTCACCTTTACCCTAGAAATTATACTTCATGTTTATGTGTATGTAAGCATGTTAGGCCTTCATTCACAGCATTCAAGTCATTTCATCAATATATCAGTTCAGACATAACGCTGAACGACGCTTTTAACCTTCATTAGACTGTATGCTTAACTCTATCATGAGCACAAATGCAATGTGTGTAATAACATGATTAAAACTGTATGTTTAATTAATTGAATAAATGTTTAATCAAATGCCACTGTTTAAAGCTTAATAAAAAGAAGAAAGGAATCAACATGATATAAAATGATATAATCCCCACATTTTCCTCTCTTTGGCCTTTGAAAAAGGCCAACATCCTTCCTATTGTCTCACTCCTCGGTCCAGTCAGCCACCACCACCAACGGCATCATAGACCCCGGACCATTTGGCCCCGAATGGCCCTCTCTATCAGTCTCTCCAGCACTCGTCTGGCACAAGGAATGAGACAACACAATGACAACAACCTGTAACCAATATTCCTATGAAAGTAACAAGAGAAAACATGGCAGACATAAACACACCCTTCTATTGCCCAAACACAGATGTCACCCAGTTCTCCAGCGCATTATTGACTACCGAATGTTCATGCATAGTTTTGGACAACGTTTTCAGGCCCTCCAGAGCCCTGGTTACAGAGACATCTGGAGCGGTGTTGTTGGGAATGAAAGTGACGGACAAGGTAAGCGACTCATGTTGTAACTGACGTCAGACGCCGGAGATTTTGGCAGAAAATTAAAGCGAATGGTAGTTTAGAATTGATGAATTGATGTAAATCTGTTTCCAAGATTTAGTAATGAAGAAGGCTCAGAGTGCATCTTCCCCGGCCTAAATTGAGACGCTGCCATCGAAGAGATGTCACCCGGCAGACTCCCCCGGCACAACATCGCCTGCCGGCAAAGACATTGCAGATATCCTGGAGTCAATCGACAAGCAGTTGTCCAGTTTCAATGCGAGGCTGTCCCTGGTGGAGATTTTACACCGGGAATTTAAATCTCTGCGAGAATCCCTGGAGTTCAGCCAGCAGCAGGTGGAAACGCTTGCCGCTGAAAATGCCACGCTACGGGAGTTGGTCAAATCTCTCACCGACGCACGATCTGATATCGTCGTGTTGGAGTTGTTCCCAGGTCAACATAGTAAATGTTGTTCCAGGATCAACATTGCAATGACCAATCAGAATGTTGTGACGTCATACTTTTGCGACATCGGGAAAAACCGCCGTAAAACAAAAAACTGTACTTAAGCTGCGAGAAACCGCCTCTGTCCGCCGCTTTAATAAACGCTAAGCAGAATTGATATTGTCCTTGCAACATTGGAATTTCATAAATGCACGAATGGCTTGGTGCACCAAAGAATAATGTCACAACAATGTGATTGGTCACTTGCAATGTTGAACCTGGAACAACATAGTAAATGTTGTTCCAGGAACAACACCAACACGACGATATCAGATCATCCCTCACCGATAACGTGAATATCAGCTTAACCAGCTCTATAGAGCAGACGCTTCAATTTCCATTGTTTTTGTATTCTGTGTTTTGGCGATGAGTTCTTGAGAACGCTGATCATAAAAAGCCTGCAGCCTAATTACTCTCAGGCGTAATGATGACAAGGAAATAGGGCCGCCCCCTGACGTGGAATCACCAGGACGCAGAAAAGTTTGAGCACTCACCCGGAACATGACAGAGGTCTGGGATGCGGGGCCTCCCTGCTACTGTGGAGCCGGGGATGGTCTGCTTGTCTCCACCCCAGGGAAAAGGGTAACATCTCCTGGGTCTAGGTGCAGTTTCCCTCTCTGGGGGCAAGGCTACCTGGCCCTGGGGTATAGGGTATGTTTGGGGAGAGTGTCCATTTGTGTCTGTCTCCGCTTTGGGTGAGTGCCGAGTATTTGTATATGTGTGCATGAGGGTGGGACACATTTGTGTCTGTTTGTTCCTGTACGTCTGTGTCTATATGTCAGGTTGGGTCTTAGACTCTACACTTCTGGGAACACCTCAGGCCCTCCAAGATATGTAGGCCTTTCTCTCCTTTCCACACTCTGATGCCCTCAGATGTCGGTACGTTGGTGGTTCTTGGTGTCCTGGACTGGGTGCTCAGGTGTGTACCAACTTGCACCTGGTGGCTGCTTGGCGGGGCCTGGCACCCGTGGCTCGGTTGGGCCCCTTCCAGGGGGTGGGGGGGCCCTCTGGCCTCCGGCCTCTGAGCCTGGGGCTCGGTCCACTCTGGCGCATCCAAAGTATTCAGAATATGTTACTCTCATTGAGTAACATGATGGAATATGTTACAAAATACATTTTGGAGCATGTATTCTGTTATCTGTAGTAGAAGAGGTTAACGTAACCTTCCCAACAATGCTGGTTTGTGAACAAGGGTGTTCACAGACACAAACTACACCTTTCTTGGCTGCTACCTCAAAGTACACTGTGCACTGTCGGTCTTGCGTGATGCACCATAACATTCAATAATTAGTATTTACTGTAATTTACACTTAGCTAGATTATTGTAATCGTGTTGTGTTTATTATGTTGATCTCTTTTTTGCTTGTTTTTTTCTTTTGTTCTTTTTTCTTTTCTCATCAAGTGATCCGGTTAATTTTTTTATGTGCACCTTCTCACTGTCCCTCTTCCCCTCTGTTTTTCTTTCCCTCCCTCTCTTACTTTCTTTCTCTCTTTCCTATCCCCCAGTCATATCTGTCCAATCTGTAAGAACTGAAAATAAAATAAACAAATAATAATAACAAAGTTGGACCAATATGGCAAGGCCGTGATGATCCACTTGCCAAAGTAAATCTGTTGGGCATCTTCTTTGGCCTTCAGACAGAAATTCTGATGGCTACAGAACCAAACGGGATGGGCAAAAACAAAGAAGAATGTTTACATTGCTCATTAGTGATCATTGTCATGTGACACTGCAACTGACTGTCACATGACACTGTAAGGTTGCGAGGACAGAACGAATAAATTGTATGCAATGTCAGACCAACTCTGTAGAAGAGCTCTGCCAACAATGGGCAAACACAGATCCTGACCTGATGACTGCCGGTAGGAACAGTAAAATCTTTTTGTGGGACTGGGATTTTTATCAACCACCAGGCTTTTGTGAGATATTTTAATGTTTTTTCTCCTTTATGAATACAGCAATTATTGGGATTCTGTGCTACATTGACTTCAACAGATTTATGTTTTACATGTCATAAATTTTCTGCAATGTCAAATGTATCTCAGTCTTACACTAACATGTCTATTGAAGTGCAGTATCAGGACCTACTGAGGGTAATTATTGTTTCCACTCTGTCAACAGTTCCATCTTTTATTTTTCTCTTCCTTAATGGGACCATGTTGTTCACACTGAGGAGTAAGCCGGTGTTTCGTGACACTCCCCGTTACATTCTTCTGTATAACCTCCTTTTTGCAGACACTGTGCAGCTGGCACAGAGTCAGGTTCTTTTCCTGCTCTCTATTTTTAGAGTAAAATTGCCATATCCTGTATGTGTATGTCTCAGCTTGCTGGCCAATCTCACCACTGGGATCTCCCCTCTCACCCTTTCGGTGATGCCTCTGGAGAGATATGTAGCTGTGTGCTACCCACTGAGGTATCCTACCATCATCACCATCAGAAACACAGGGGCTGCTATCATTGTGATTTGGATTATCAGTTCACTAAATAATCTCACTCGACTAATCTTTTTTTTCCCATTTGAAGTGTTGAAAAACCTGCAGATGAAAGACAGTTGTTCTAAAATAGCTCTATTACTCGGGAGAAGGTCTGATCAATATGACACTGCTTTCACATGTTTAGTGTTTGTATCAGCTGGTGTGGCAGTCATTTTTTCTTATATCGGTGTGATATTAGCTGCCAGGTTGGCCTCTGCAAACAAAGCTTTAGCACATAGAGCTCGAAACACTCTGCTGCTGAATATGATGCAGCTTTGCCTGAGTCTCTCCTCTACTATTTATAACCCTTTGCTCATAGCCCTTTCAAGAACTGTAACAATGACAATATTTTTATGGGTTCAGAATGTATTTTATTTGTGCTTTCTTATCTTACCCAGATGCCTGAGTTCTCTAGTCTATGGGCTAAGAGATCAGACCATCAGGCCTGTCCTCATGTACCACCTATGCTGTCATCAGAAACGAAGTCAGTAACTTGCAATATTTCACCTGGAATCTGAAATGGTTTAATAAAAGTAAGCCTCAGATTATCTGCTGGGTTTCTGCAAGATGTACACCTCTCATATTAAACTGATCCAGACCGGAGTACACTGTTAATTATTTTCAAATAGAAAATTCCAGCTTTTTGCCAAACTCTTTCTTGTTCTTGATCCTGCTGCTGATCGGAAAATTAAAGTAATTGCCGAAGTAAACTGTCACATACCTTGACTTTGACTCAGACCAATGACTAACCTTTTTTTTTTTCAGAATTAGTGTTTCCATCATACCACCGGGCCTAATATAGTCATTTGCTATATATAGACAGTTTTCACCTCCATAACACCATCATGCTTAACAAGCATGATTTAAACACTTGCCATTTTCATGAGGGACATCATCAGGTGTCACTCTGGTCATGTGTTGTGTCACTCTTTTCAACCAACGCAGAGCGATACTGAGGCTACAAATATATCTACACTCCCCACTCCCAGTTCAACAGTCACTTATATTTTTCCACTCAGCTAATCATTCCCCTTGGCCAACCCGTACTCCAGAGATGTGAGATGCACATTCTGCCTATTCACATTTTCATATATAAAGCTTGAGGAGAAATCATAGAACCGTTAGAAACCAATTTGAATTTGTGTGTACACCTTCAAATTCAAGATATGAATCATATCTATATTTTATCATCTGAGAAGAAATCTCCTTAATCAAAGAAGTGAAAACACAAGGAAGAGAGGGTGCATGACTGGCACCTGGATAAAATCTCATCCTATACTGCCTTACCTCAACCCTGATCTTCTGAAGTCATCGCATGACAAGGTTGAATTCAGAATTGTTGTCTGAAGACCAAGAAGGATACCCAATGGATTTATTTTGCCAAATGGATCATCATGGCATTGCCGTATTGGTCCATTTGATCGACCTTTGTTTTTATTTTTTATTTTATTTTATTTTCAGTTGTTACAGACGGGACAGACATGAGTGAGGGATAGGAAAGGGAGAAAGAAAGAGGAAGGAAAAGAAAAACAGAAGGGGAGGGGGACAGTGAGAAAGGGGGGGGGGGGGGGAGGAATATCTCCGGGATCACCTGTTGAGAGAAAAAGAATAGAAACAAGGAAAAAAAAAGAAACAAAGCAACATAGTAAACACAACACCATCGCATTAATCTAGCTAAGTGTAAACAGCAGTAAATACTAAATATTGAATGAAAGCACAATGTGCTTTGAAGTAGCAGCCAAGAAAGGTGTGATTTAAGTCTACGAACAGTGAACACCTGTGTGCACACCTGTGTGGATTGGCGCGCTTGTATTCAAATGGTTTCCCCATGTAATGGTCTGCAAGAGGATGTAGAGAGCCATAGCCCTGTCCCCCAGGGCATGAAGCAGGCATGGAGGAGATCCAGGCCCCAGACATCCAGAGGCCCCAGAGTGCAAGAGCCCAAGGAGGAGGGGCATCCGTGCCACCTTCATGGGAAGGGCTGAGGATCCACAGACGAGGGGTCACCCAGTAGCAACCTGGCAGAAGCTAGAGGGGGCTGCACCGGCATGCCCGCCAGCTCCGCCGGCAGCCAACTGTGCCAGAGTGAACCGAGCCGCAGGCACAGAGGCCGGAGGCCCGAGGGCCCTCCACGCCCCAGAAGAGGCCTGACTGAGCAGCAGGCGCCAGGCCCCGCCAAGTAGCCACCAGGAGTGAGCTGGTACATACCTGAGCGCCCAGCCCCGGACACCAAGAACCAACAATGCACCGACCCCTGATGGCGTCAGTCACCGGCAGGGAGTGTGGTGAGGGGAGATAGGCCTCCACACTTGGAAGGCCTGGGAGTTCCCAGAGAGGTGGAGTCTAAGACCCGACCTGACATATAGACACAGACAAACAGGCACACACAGACACAGACATGCATTCCCACCCTCATGCACACATATACAAACACTCAGCACTCACCCAACGTAGAAATAAACGTAAATGGACAAGTACACACAATCACACTCCCCAAACATACTCTATACCCCGGGTCCAGGTATCCTCGCCCCCAGAGGGGGAAACGGCACCCAGACCAAAGAGATGTTTCCCTTCCCTCCGGGGTGGAGGCAAGCAGACCGCCCCAGGCTCCGCAGCAGCAGGGAGGCCAATCGGACAGCCAGCATCTCTTCCCAGCCCCCCCGCCCCGATGGCTAGTAGAGAACGGGGGTGTGTTAAGACCCCATACCTCCCTCCTCCCGCTCAAGTGTAGTGTTGCTGCGTGTTGCTCTAAAGTGCATTTAAAACAAGGGAGAGCATGGTGCTGCTGCCAGAGAGCAGTAGGTGTTAGCACGGCCCCTCCTGAGAACCCTCAATGTCTACATGGATTTAAAATTGAGAGGTGGGCACCGGCGCCAGAGGTAGGTTTGAATACACAGACCGTCTACTGGACGCCGCCGACCTACTCTCATTTATGCTGTGTGTTCCGTCTGCCTGTTCATGTAAGTTTATTTGTCTTCTGTCTGTGTTCCATAGTTGCTGTCTCCCCTGTCTGCAGTATCCGTATCACGTTTCTGTTCCCTTTGTTATAGTGCCTGCCTGTGAGTCTGTGTTATGTTTCCTGTTTTACTTTGAAAGTCCATGTCTGATGTTAATGTGTCTGGTTTTGCTTCCCCTTGTCTCGTTAGGCCTGATTTGCCCCAGCTGTGTTTCCCTCCTGTTACCCATCCCCTGATTGCTCCCTCTGTGTATTTAAGCCCTATGTTTCTTTGTGTCTGTGTCGTGATCTGCTCTCATTTATGCTGTGTGTTCCGTCTGCCTGTTCATGTAAGTTTATTTGGATTTTTGTTACATTTTGCCACGTTTTGCCACGTTTTGCCATCCAGCAATAAAAGCTGAGTTTTGAGTTACTTTCCGCCTCCGAGTGTCTGCACATTGGGTCCTTCTACTTCCACTCCTGCCTGCACACAGCCCTAACCTGATACAGACAGAGTGAAACTAAGTTCAGACAGGTTGCCCTGGTAACAGACCTTAGAAAGGGGAAGTTATTGCAAGCTGCACAGGAAGTTTTAGTGCAAAGGCATATTAATAAATCAGCCAGAAAAGAGGAACTTGTACCATATAAGGAATGTTTCTATCGAAACTGTAACATTTACATTTACATGTAACATGTAAAGTACCAAAATAACACCTATATGTGAGACGTTCTTAGATTCTAATGTTAGAGATTCTGCAACTGGCGTTTGGGCTGTGCATGGGTCTCTCTCTTGAAGATGATTGAATAAAAAGAGATATAAACTGTTTTGACCACTCTGAGTCGGGTTTTCTCTGTTCTTTCATGGGGACAAAAGAATCGGGGTTTAATACTAGCCCTCCACCTCTGCCCAAGGTCCTAGGGGTGCTAAAATAGATACATTCCGGTGGAAGAAATTCCGATAGAGAGACGGACTCACCGGGGCGAATCCAGGTTTCTGTTAGGAATAGGAAGTCCCGCTCGGATGAGAGAGAAAAATCATTCAGGACAAAGGACTTGTTCGCCAGCAATCTGGTATTAAGCACAGCCATCTGGATCGTCGTCATCTCATTGTTGTTCGGAGCACGCCTCAGCAGGCGTAAGTTGCTATGGTTCACGCCACCTCCACAAGCCCGCATCCAGCTTCTAGTAGGTAGATGATCGGCCGGTAACTCCGAGTGAGCATGTTGTCCGACTTGGCGGGTCCATCGATGACAGAATAGTCTGATGGTGTGCTGGTCATGAGAAGAAAATAGGGATTGAAAGATATCCGAAATGGCATGGTAGTTGATTACTCCATGTAATTTTAATTAGGCTTTGATGCGAGTCCGGACGCTGCTCCGTTTTCCCCGTCGTCTAGAGCGTTTCTAAACGGGGAGGAAAAAAGGCAAGCAGCGTACGCATGCAGTTGTGTCTGGGGAAAACGGGGTGAAATTTCCCGGTTTCCAGTACGGGTTTGCTGATTGATGCTTCAGAGGTCGGAGATCGAACAGTGTTTGACGATCATAAACAATTAGTGTGGTAACATCCAGGAAACATATAGAAAATAAAATAGCCAACAACAGATAGAACTCGGGGAAGCGGAGACGGCTTGCTGTGCATACTGGCGCCATCTTGGTTTCATTCAAACTTAAAAGTATGTCTAAACAACAGTTTTTCAGTAACTTTCCACTAGAACATGGTCCCCTGTCATCTACGTTCTCCCAGGCTAGCGTGAGCGAGAGTCTACAGCATTCTACCCCCCAAGGACACGTAGTAATGCCTTTATTTTCAGGGCCGTGTCCACTTAATACTACCCTATATGGTTATATAGCATTTTAGTCAATATAAAGCATAGAATTGTAGAATTGAGCCACTTCAAATAATTTTATCCCAACAGTGCCCACTCCACGTCGGGGACGAGTTTCTGCCCCAAGTCGAGGAGTTTAAGTAACTCAGGGTCTTGTTCACGAGTGACAGGAGAAGGGAGCGGGAGATTGACAGACGGATTGGTGCAGCGGCCGCAGCAATGTGGACGCTGTACCGGTCCATTGTGGTGAAAAGAGAGCTGAATGTGAAAGTGATCTACGTCCCTACCCTCACCTATGGCCACGAGCTGTGGGTAGTGACCGAAAGAACGAGATCGCGGATACAAGCGTCGGAAATGGGCTTCCTCCGAAGGGTGGCTGGCCTCTGCCTTAGAGATAGGGTGAGAAGTTCAGCGATTCGGGAGGGGCTCAGAGTAGAGGCAAGGCAGACCCAGGACACGCTGGATAGATTATATCTCTCAGCTGGCCTGGGAACGCCTTGGAGGAGGTGGCTGGGGAGAGGGAGGTCTGGGCTTCTCTGCTTGGTCGGCTTCCCCTCGTGACCCGACCGCAGATAAGCGGAAGAAAATGGATGGATGGATGGATGGATGCAGGGAGGTGCGGCAAAAGCAAAAGCACGATCCCCTCTAGTCTTCCATTGGGACATTGGTTGCACTAAGAGCCACTGATTAGAGGATCTAAGTGCTATAGGTCAAGGAGGTTGATTAAGTAGCTGGGTGCCAATTATTTAAAAATTTAAAATAACTTTAAAATTTAAAAGTGTAATATTATCATGTCTTCTGGTGCCGCTTAAAAGACATGCTGTGCCATTTTGGACAAGTTGCAGGCGTTGGATGTAGGAAAGTTGAAGGCCTAGATAAAGAGAATTGCAATAGTCCAATTTCGAAGTAATAAGAGCATGAATGGGCTTTTCTAGGTCTTTATGTTGTATATAGGGTTTGCCTTGGAAATTTGGCGTAGTTGGTAAAAGCTGGTTTTCACCACTGCAGACACTTGCTTGTCTAATTTGAGGGAACTATCCAGCACCTCTCCAAGGTTTCTAACAGTAAAGGAAAGATGACTGGTATAGGATCCCAGGATATCCGATAGCTGTTCCACGGGGATGTGACTGTCAAAAATGCTAATTTCTGTTTTGTTTTTATTAAGGGTGAGAGAATTGTGCAGTAGCAAGTCTTTAACATCACACAGGCAGTTTAGCAAAAGCAATAGAGGGGACTGGAGATCCAAATTCAGGGGGAAATAGATTTGGATATCATCTGCATAGCAATGGAAGGCAATATTATGTTTCCATGAAAATTTATCCAACAGCGAGGGAGGATAAGAAGGACAGATGCAACAACATTGTCATCCCCTATGTAGCCGGTGTATCAGGAAAAACTCAGGAGAGTTTTCTCCAAGCATGACATCCCGGTGCATTTCAAACCCAGCAACACACTCAGACAAAAACTGGTTCATCCCAAAGACAAAACTCCAAAACACAGACTTAACAATGTCTTGTATGCTGTACAGTGCAGCGAGGAATGCCCAGACCTCTACATTGGAGAGACCAAACAGCCACTTCACAAGCGTATGGCACAACATAGAAGAGCCACCTCCACAGGACAAGACTCAGCTGTCCATCTGCATCTAAAGGTCGAAGGTCACTCTTTCGAGGATGCCAATATTCACATTTTGGACAGAGAGGACAGATGGTTTGAAAGAAGAGTGAAAGAAGCATCTATGTCCACTGTGAGCGACCATCTTTGAACAGAGGCGGTGGTTTTTGACACCAACTGTCTGCCATCTATAATCCAGTTTTGAGTTCCCTCCCCAGATGCCTTAAAGCCCACTCACATCCTGGGCCATCTGACCTCAGGAATTCGCATGATAAGGTGGGGTCAGGTTTCACAATGAGCTCACCCGAAACCCTGGCTGACTGGGACCCACACCCAGTTTCACACCTCGGCTCATGTGATTAGAGGATCATCAGGGGGTCCTTTGTCCCTCTTTCGGGGGAAAAACCCACTGGGTTTAAATCTGGGACTCTCCTCCAGTGAACTGAAGAAGCTTCTTGGATGAGAGGTGAAACGTCTTCAAGCAACTTAAAGAAGTCCAGACGCTTTTCTTTGCAAGCTCCTTTGACTTTAAACAATATGGAATCAACTATAGGCTAATAATGTATTACTCCTATACTATAATGTTCAAGTTATAATGGGGGCGAGGAAGGGGGTTGTAAGTAAACTGGAAAAAAATAATGCAGACATGTGATAGTCACATGAAAAGGTGTGACTACAGAGCGTATATACACAACCACAGCCCTCTAACCTATTAATTTCCTGCAGGAGGAGGATGAGCTGAAAAGAGCTTTGTGAGTCTTTCTGTTTTAAATGTTGGAATACTTTTTTGTGTTTTATTTCCACTGAAGATGTTAAAAACTGAATTTCTTTATTGAAATGTTACTTGCAAATCTGTCTCTGACCAATGTTACTGCTAACCAGCAGTATCAAGGGGTTTTGGAAAGAGTTTTATTTTCCACTCTGACTACACTGCCATGTTGTTTATTTCTCTTCATTAATGGAATCATGCTGTTTACTTTAAGGAGTAAAGCTTTGTTCTGTGAGACGTCGCGATACATTCTCCTGTATAACCTTCTGTTTGCAGACACAGTACAGATGGCACTGAGTCAGTTATTGTATATTATTGCTGCTTGTAGGATAACACTAACATATCCTGTATGTGGTTTTCTCACCATGCTTGCCAAACTTACAACTGTGGTCTCTCCTGTCACGCTGGTGGTGATGTCTCTGGAGAGATATGTTGCTGTGTGCTACCCACTGAGGCATGCTAGCATCATCACTATCACCAACACAGGTGTGGCCATCATTGTGATTTGGGCCATCGGATCACTAAATATATTGACTCGAGTTCTTCTGCTGTTAGAGTTTCCTTTTGAAGCCCTTGATAGTCTGCAGATGAAAGACTTTTGCTCTGAAATAGCAATGTCTGGTGGGTCTATGTCTGATGATTACAACAAAGCCTTCACATGTGTTCTGTTTATTTCAGCAAGTGTGGCAATCACATGCTCTTATATTGGTGTTATAGTAGCAGCCAGGTCGGCCTCCACAGATAAAGCTTCAGCCCGTAAGGCTTGTAACACACTGCTGCTACATCTGGTGCAGCTAGGTCTCAGTCTTTCTTCAACCATTTATAACCCACTACTCACAGCACTTGCAAGAGTTTTAACAAGGATAGTGTTTGTGCGCATCCAGGTTGTTTTTTATGTTTGTATTTTCATTTTCCCCAGATGTCTGAGTTCACTGATTTATGGTATCAGAGATCAAAGCATCAGAACTGTGCTCATATATTATCTTTGCTGTCGACTGAAATACTCAGTCATACAGCTGAGACCGAAGGCTGTGAAATAGAGAGTTAGTCAGAGTATACACCACGCTTACAAGCATACAAACCTCAAAGTACCGTACTGCAATTCTGGATAACTCCTTCTGTTACTGACTTGACTTTTGAATTTTTATTGAAAACCATACAGTTGTCAAATGACACAAGTGAGGAATTATTTGCTGCTGTTTACTAAAGGAACATAATTCTTTATAATTCTCTCAAATTATTACATGCTTTGGTAAAACAGGAAAGAGCGTCACATTTGTTTAACCCCGTAATCTGTGTACAGCCACTCTATCTCAAGCACTGCTCAGGCAAAGACATTGCAGCAATTTTTAATTAGATGTAATTGGCCTACATTTGTGCTACTTCTAAACCTGCAGTTTAGCCTTGGAATTACTGTAGGTGTCCTAGAGGGTTTTCTTTCCGTTCCAAGTTGTGCAAATAAATTCAGCACTTGGGAAAACTAAAGGTGCTTTGTGTTGGGAAAGTTGTTCTCTGCTATCAGTCTTGAATAATTTGGTGAATTTTCAATCAACAAAAAGTCTTAAATAGTTTGATCAAAGACTTTTTGTATATTGTATGGTGTTCACCCCATTACATAAATCGCCTTGAGGTGACTTTTGTGACTTTGTGATATATATATAGCTGTACTTTGCTTATTTACAGCTGCCAAAATGGCATACCGGCAACATGTGAGCATACCTTAAATAATCCAGCCTACAGGTCTGCAGTTGAAAGCTTTTATTCAGGCAGCAGTGTGAGGTGAAGGATTCTCTGCAAGATACATGTAGATGTCACCAAACAGGGGCTGGGGGAGAATATGGATCACGAGTCCCCGAAATGTGTAGTTTCTCCTTATATCGTAGCTTTTTTCCATGAACAGATGATCTGAGTGGTCTTGATTCGGGACAGGTGAGATTTTTATTCTACTGGACAGTTCATGTATGAGTCAGTCATGTGACTGAAAACTATGGTTTCAAAATTGAAAAACAAAACAAAAACAAACAAACAACGAGAGAAAGGTTGCTGCCATTGGATGAGGTGGAAAATTAAGTTATAATGTGCTAACTTTGCAGGGCTTAACATATGTTCACATTAAATAATGATGGTTTGTCAATGCATGAGATGACTGTTGCTGTAGTTTGGTGCTATATAAAAAAAACTTAATTACATTTACAACATTACAATAATGTTACCTATTAGATTTCAATAATGTATCCACCATCTGAGTTACAGCACAGTCCTTTTCCACAGTTTCCATATCTTCTCTCTCTGCTTATATAAGCTTATATTATGAAATATGTGATGAATAGGACAGAAAATAGAAACTATGAAACTCATTACATGAGTTTTAAAACAATCATTTGTCATTCTTATTTCTTTTTAAGTTCTCCCTGTTACCAAAGAACTTGCTCAAAGGGGGTCATACAGCTGTTGGTCTTTTTATGTTTTCACTGTATCATTGTCAGGCCTTTACCTTACAATTTGAATTGCCTTGAGCCAACTGTTGTTGTCATTTGGTACTGCCTAAATAAAACTGAGTGGGGGTGTCCTATCCCAGTCCTCGAGATCTACAATTCTGCAGCTTTAAGATGCAGCCCTACTCCAACACAGCTGAATCAAATTATCTCTTCAGCATGCCATCAAGTTTGACAAAGGCCTGATAACAAGCCATTCATTTGATTCAGGTGAGTCGGAACAAGGATACATCTAAAAGCTGCAGGAAGGTAGCTCTTGAGGACTGGGATTGGACAACCCTGTCCTATAGAAACTCATTCAAATCACAAAATACACACTCTACTCTTTTTCAAATGAGAACCATGGCCTCAGACCCACAGGTCCCAATTCCTGTTCCAGCTGCTTTACATTGGCTTAAAATTGCCCTAGATAAAACTGGAGGTCATTATTAAGAAAGTCAACAACCCCTGCAAAAAGCAGAGACAAAATCCTGAGGTCGCCAAGCTAAACACCATTTACGCCTGGGCCGGATTCTACACAAGGAAATAATTAACAGAATGACAATCACAACGGGACAGCACTGGCAGATACCCACCAGGAATGAATCTGACTTATTGCCAGCAATGCAAACTAAGGTTTCATTGTGGTTCTCTAGGGAGATAATAACCTAAAACAGCTTTAATACCCAATATTTCTAAAAGACACACCAAAGGATCCCCTGAGGGATGCAGTAAAATGCCTTCTCTGAATCTCAAAGGCTCAGAGAGAAACTCTCTGGTCTCAGCATCTAGACCCAAGACAAAAACCGCATTGTTCCTCCTGAATCTAAGTTTGACAAACAAACAATGGTGTGGTGGAGACTAGGGGTGGATGATTGATTTATCAATTGAGGAAGGTGCAACTTCACTCACATGGACGACCGAGAAAATGGACTATTCAATGCATACACCCCACCCCACCCCCCACACACACACACGCATGCACACCCTCACCCACAAACACACACACCCTCACCCACAAACACTCTCACACACACACACCCACAAACACACACACCCTCACCCACAAACACTCTCACACACGCACACCCTCACAAACACTCTCACACACAACCACACCCTCACAAACACCCTCACACACACGCACACCCTCACAAACACCCTCACACACACGCACACCCGCACCCGCACACCCACACCCGCACACGCACACCCTCACACACACACACCCTCACACACCCACAAACACTCACACACACCCACCAACACTCACACACACACCCTAACCCACATACACCCTCACACACACACGCTCACACACACACGCACACCCTCACACCCACACGCACACCCTCACACCCACACGCACACCCCCTCACACACACACACCCTCACACACATACTCGCTTAAGTCCCATTTGGGGTTGCATATCTCAACTCCCACCCTTTGGGGACACCACTTTCTGTATGGTTTAGAAGCAAGCTGGGAACTCAGTTTTACTCCTCCAAGACCACATAAATAAAAAAATCACTTAAGATGACTTCACTTCCCTTTTGGGTCTTCAGCAATACACACATACACAAGTTATTTTATGTCAGTTTTGGGGATATTACTTCCCTTAAAGGCAATTCCTTCAAAGTACAATGTAAGGTTAACTACCCAATCTAACAATAATCTAAACAATAATTAAGGTCTCCATTTATCTTGAAGAAATCAAAACTATGTCCAACGTCTCGGCCACAGAACAATTTAAATTTTTGACTGCATTTATTACTACTGTGTTGTTTTGGGAGTTTATATGCACATCATTAATGCAGACAAACTTGGATAAAAAAAAAATCATCTGTACTATTGAGTGTTTGTTACCAGCAAATTGTAAGGCAAGAACTTTGCTTCCAAATATGTTCACTGGGAAGAAGTCCCTGGTCCCCTGTCTTCATCTTGATCTGTTTTCTTTTTCTATTGTGTTTTTGTTGCCTCCATACCTGAAAGAAGAGACTCAATCTCAATGCTTGAGGAATCCGGATTTTGCAGATCAATTTTTTTTTTTACGTTTCAGGCATTTCTCATGATGCTGCTTCAGCTTGGTTAGTCTTGAGTAGATAAACATAAGTTAAATAGGCAAACATTAGACAGTTAACCTAGTTTTTATATTCCATTTAAACTAAAAAAGAAATTTCTAATTTCAACTATGAATTGTTAACACAGATAATTTGTACACAATTACTAAGGGTTCATTTGATTTGCAGAAACTATCCAAACTTTGACGCAAACCTATCATAAAAGATTTAATTTAATTATTTATAAACATACTGCTTTAACCTACATTAGAACCAATCAAATTATCCTTTACCTCAGGGCACCAATAAGTACAGTATTAAAGATCTGTGAGTGATAAGACAAGCTGTACGATTTTAGAATGGATATCTTAATTTTAGTTTTCACTGATGTTACGAGTACATTTAACATGAATAACAAATAGACAAGAGACAATTGAAAACTGCCAGAAAAGATGACTCTTATGACTTCCGGGGACATTTCTTAAAAAAAAATAAAATAAAAAAAATTGCACTGTGTTAACCTGAATGAGGATAATCAAAAGGATATACATAAATGAAATTGAATTGAATTGAATTGATATATATATACAGTGATCGTTAACTGATCGTCATTAACGATCAGTGACCATTAGCGGTTTTGTTACTGATCTCAAGGGTAGATTAATACTAAATACAGAAATATACCTCCATTTAAAAATTGCAAAAACATATCCAACTATAGTTATTTGTACACCTGACTCTTATGACTTTTGGGGACGTTTCTAACACACATACATTCCAATTTAACCTAAATGGGGACATTCAATGGGAAACTTCACTTAGGGAACTGGTAAATACAACGAACTCTGATTATTAAACATATGCATATGTTGAGGTATGTGTAATGATTTGGGGGATGGATTGCTTTATCTTAGACCTCATTTTGATTGGTATTTGTTTCATATTTTCAAATCTTAGACATAATGAAGGGTTTTACAACATAACTCTTACTTGAGTGTGGTGATCATTGATAAATTGTTCTCCAACTTCATGTATAAATTTATACAGAAAAAGAGACATGATACCATTTTTTTAAAAAAAATCCCAAATATAGTCATTAGTATGCCATATGCTTATGACTTTTGGGGACGTTTTTAACACAAATACACTCCGCTTTAACCTAAATGGGGACATTCAATGGGAAACTTTCGTTAGGGAACTGGTAAATACAATGAACTCTGATTATTAAACATCTGCATATGTTAAGGTATGTGTAACTACTTTTCGGATGGATTTCTTTATCTTAGTCCTCATTCTGATTGGTATTTGTTCTGTATTTTTAAATCTTAGACATAATGAAGGTTGTTTTTTTTAACATAACCCTTGCTTGAGTGTGGGGATCATTGATAAATTGTTTACAGACTTCATGGATAGATTTATACTGAAAAAGGGGGATGGATTTCTTTCTTTTAGTCCTCCTTCTGATTGATATTTGTTTCATATTTCCAAATCTTAGACATAATGAAGGATTTTACAACAGTAACCCTTACTTGAGTGGGGTGATCACTGATAAATTGTTTGTTGACTTTATAGATAGATTTATACAGAAAAAAGGGACATGATAGCATCTTTTAAAAAAATCCCAAAACATATCCAACTATAGTCATTAGTATGCCATATGCTTATGACTTTTGGGGACGTTTCTAACACAAATACACTCCACTTTAACCTAAATGGGGACATTCAAAATCCTGCAGCTTATTTATGTTTCTTTGTTTCAGAATAATTAATTAATTAATTAATTAATTAATTAAACAAATAACATAATATTCCTTTTTGTGAAGCTTATTTATTTTTTTCCGTTTCATTAGCCTCTCTTAATTAAGAAGATAATCCTCATTGTTAGCTTGCACATGAAAAACTTAAGGATGCTAATAAACATCCTTTTTTATTTTAGAATCATAAAGGCATAAAAAAAATCAAATCCCCTAAAATATTGAAAGTTTGGTTCATTTAAACATGCCTTGATTTTTAATCCAAGACATCTCTGAATGTGTAATTTATACGTGGCTAGCTTTTTCGGGCTAATTAGCTCAAGTCTTTTTTTCCAAATTATCAAGGGCACATCTAGCAAACCAGTATTAGCATTTATTACTAAATAACTTTCTTACATTCAAACAGAAAATGCTGAAACTTTTCAGCAGAAACCTTAAGATATAGGTATAAGAAACTAAAAACGTTTTAATCACTTTTCATACCTTTAAAGCTGCTCTACGTGCTGCTGCTTGCACACACCTCCATGGCTGCGATCAAGGCCTATGGTGACATAGAGGTCTTACCTCACCTCCCCTACCTTTAGGCTGTCCCTGCTGTGTCCCTCTTCACTCTCACACACACGAACTCTAGACCTGCATTCATCTCTTTCCTCTGATCCCCCCCACCCAACAGACAAACAAAACTCTAAACATCGCCCTTTGACTGACTGCCCCACCCCCACTTGCACACGAACTCTTTCCCGAAAGCACTCTGATTTTATGACACTAGTGTTTATTGTATTATGTTGTACATAGGACTTTTGTTTTGTTTTTATCTTTAAGTTGTTCACTGTACACTGTAGACCGTGGGAGCATTACAATTTAAAATTCCTGTGTATCATCTGTACATATGGGTTTTCGCAATAAAGCTGACTTTGAATTTGACTTGAGTCAAACTCTGCACATATCTCTAAGGCCCAGTCAACCATGCTACAGAAGCTAATCTTTCCCGCTTGTATCAAGGATATAATTTTTTTTTCTGTCATGATCCATATTCAATGACCATAGTCTTACACAGTTTTTGATCAGCTCTTAAAGAGACTTTGGTGAGAATTAAGTTTTATGCCATATGCTTGTGACTTTTTATGCTTTTTAAGCAGTATTTTACATACTGCCTAAAAGTTATTAACATTGAAATTTAAATTTAGCTCAGCTGTTTCACCAAATTTTGGATCCCTGCACCATTCAACAGAAATTCAAGAAACATCTTAAAGATGTTGCAATACAAGTATAAAGAATTTAGAGTAATTTATGTCAAGCTGCAGTTCAGAAAGCAAATATGAACCTAAAGTGCTCCATTATTTCATGCATCTGCTTCACATCATGCCAAATAATTCTTTAAAAAATATTAAAACTATTTATATCACAATTACGTGAAATATGACTCTTTTGTATTTTCTAGTGTCTTCTTTACCCTTTGAAAATATAATCTACTTTCTAACAAATAGTCTACTGATTTCGATTATTTAGTTAAGAGAACAAATGTTTGTTTATATAAAACCATTCATACAATGGAATGTTGAATAAGATTTTCAACAAAGATCAGTATATTAAAAGAAATCTTACACTATAATAATATAAGGGTTAGGGAGAGGTAATACACACACAAAAAAATCCAAGAAATGTCACTTTTGGGGACAGTGGAAATTTTTGCAATTTCACACACTTCCACTAGGGGCAACATAGAGTTATACAAAGATTGCCAAAAATGGTGAGATTTTTGGATTAAATTATGTTTTAGAGCATGCTGAACGTTGTTAGAGGTAAATCTAATTGGGGACAGTGGTTTTGGTCCCCAAAGGGAGAGGTGTCCCCAATTGACTGGTGTGTGAGCTGATAGAAGTCCCCAATTTTGACACAAGCAAACTCACACACACACACACACACACACACACACACACACACACACACACACACACACACACACACACACACACACACACACACACACACACACAAACACTCTCTCACACACACACACACACACCGGTAGGAAAGCTGCAACCAGCATCTGCATTCCTACTCTTAACTCCTACTCTTAATTATGAATTATATTCTTATTTGTTGCATATCATTTCATACAGTAAATGTTAGTTATTGTAATAATGATGTTCATGGCAATGTCAGAAAAAATGCTTTAAACAATATGGAATCAACTATAGGCTATTAATGTATTACTCCTATACTATAATGTTCAAGTTATCATGTCCCTGGGGCGAGGAGGGGAGTTGTAAGTAAACTGGAAAAAAATAATGCAGACATGTGATAGTCACATGAAAAGGTGTGACTACAGAGCGTATATACACAATGTGTGGGTAAGAAAATCTTGCTGTCCAGTGCCGTTTGGCTGAAAGCAACCACAGCCCTCTAACCTATTAATTTCCTGCAGGAGGAGGATGAGCTGAAAAGAGCTTTGTGAGTCTTTCTGTTTTAAATGTTGGAATATTTTTTTGTGTTTATTTCCCCTGAAGATGTTAAAAACTGAATTTCTTTATTGAAATGGTACTTGCAAATCTGTCTCTGACCAATGTTACTGCTAACCAGCAGTATCGAGGGGTTTTGGAAAGAGTTTTATTTTCCACTCTGACTACACTGCCATGTTGTTTATTTCTCTTCATTAATGGAATCCTGCTTTTTACTTTAAGGAGTAAAGCTTTGTTCTGTGAGACGTCGCGATACATTCTCCTGTATAACCTTCTGTTTGCAGACACAGTACAGATGGCACTGAGTCAGTTATTGTATATTATTGCTGCTTGTAGGATAACACTAACATATCCTGTATGTGGTTTTGTCAACATGCTTGCCAAACTTACAACTGTGGTCTCTCCTGTCACGCTGGTGGTGATGTCTCTGGAGAGATATGTCGCTGTGTGCTACCCACTGAGGCATGCTAGCATCATCACTATCACCAACACAGGTGTGGCCATCATTGTGATTTGGGCCATCGGTTCACTAAATATATTGACTCGAGTTCTTCTGCTGTTAGAGTTTCCTTTTGAAGCCCTTGATAGTCTGCAGATGAAAGACTTTTGCTCTGAAATAGCAATGTCTGGTGGGTCTATGTCTGATGATTACAACAAAGCCTTCACATGTGTTCTGTTTATTTCAGCAAGTGTGGCTATCACATGCTCTTATATTGGTGTTATAGTAGCAGCCAGGTCGGCCTCCACAGATAAAGCTTCAGCCCGTAAGGCTTGTAACACACTGCTGCTACATCTGGTGCAGCTGGGTCTCAGTCTTTCTTCAACCATTTATAACCCACTACTCACAGCACTTGCAAGAGTTTTAACAAGGATAGTGTTTGTGCGCATCCAGGTTGTTTTTTATGTTTGTATTTTCATTTTCCCCAGATGTCTGAGTTCACTGATTTATGGTATCAGAGATCAAAGCATCAGAACTGTGCTCATATATTATCTTTGCTGTCGACTGAAATACTCAGTCATACAGCCGAGACCGAAGGCTGTGAAATAGAGAGTTAGTCAGAGTATACACCACGCTTACAAGCATACAAACCTCAAAGTACCGTACTGCAATTCTGGATAACTCCTTCTGTTACTGACTTGACTTTTGAATTTTTATTGAAAACCATACAGTTGTCAAATGACACAAGTGAGGAATTATTTGCTGCTGTTTACTAAAGGAACATAATTCTTTATAATTCTCTCAAATTATTACATGCTTTGGTAAAACAGGAAAGAGCGTCACATTTGTTTAACCCCGTAATCTGTGTACAGCCACTCTATCTCAAGCACTGCTCAGGCAAAGACATTGCAGCAATTTTTAATTAGATGTAATTGGCCTACATTTGTGCTACTTCTAAACCTGCAGTTTAGCCTTGGAATTACTGTAGGTGTCCTAGAGGGTTTTCTTTCCGTTCCAAGTTGTGCAAATAAATTCAGCACTTGGGAAAACTAAAGGTGCTTTGTGTTGGGAAAGTTGTTCTCTGCTATCAGTCTTGAATAATTTGGTGAATTTTCAATCAACAAAAAGTCTTAAATAGTTTGATCAAAGACTTTTTGTATATTGTATGGTGCTCACCCCATTACATAAATCGCCTTGAGGTGACTTTTGTGACTTTGTGATATATATATAGCTGTACTTTGCTTATTTACAGCTGCCAAAATGGCATACCGGCAACATGTGAGCATACCTTAAATAATCCAGCCTACAGGTCTGCAGTTGAAAGCTTTTATTCAGGCAGCAGTGTGAGGTGAAGGATTCTCTGCAAGATACATGTAGATGTCACCAAACAGGGGCTGGGGGAGAATATGGATCACAAGTCCCCGAAATGTGTAGTTTCTCCTTATATCGTAGCTTTTTTTCCATGAACAGATGATCTGAGTGGTCTTGATTCGGTACAGGTGAGATTTTTATTCTACTGGACAGTTCATGTGTGAGTCAGTCATGTGACTGAAAACTATGGTTTCAAAATTGAAAAACAAAACAAAAACAAACAAACAACGAGAGAAAGGTTGCTGCCATTGGATGAGGTGGAAAATTAAGTTATAATGTGCTAACTTTGCAGGGCTTAACATATGTTCACATTAAATAATGATGGTTTGTCAATGCATGAGATGACTGTTGCTGTAGTTTGGTGCTATATAAAAAAACTTAATTACATTTACAACATTACAATAATGTTACCTATTAGATTTCAATAATGTATCCACCATCTGAGTTACAGTGCATTCCTTTTCTACAGTTTTCCACAGTTTCCATATCTTCTCTCTCTGTTTATATAAGCTTATATTATGAAATATGTGATGAATAGGACAGAAAATAGAAAATATGATACTCATTACTCATTACATGAGTTTAAGTAGTTTAAACCCGCTTCTGACTTCCCTCACTGTTTACTGTAAAATCCAACCAAGTATAACTAGCTTTTCCTAGTAAAAGGTCCTGGAATAGTCTTATTGTCAATCTTTGGAAACAGTCTCGACAGAGTTCAGCAGTTTCCTCTTTAAACAGCACTCCTGTTTTTTTCAGCACACCACTAAATCCCCAGGTTGCTATTTCTATAACCCGTACCTGTCAGTTCTCTTAGTTGTCGCTCTGTCCCCCTTTAATGGCTAGACCATATCAGGCATGACCACTGGGTTCGGGCAATTGACATAACATAAAAATCCTACAGACTATTACTAAAGCTAATCTTCCCATTACTTTATTACTTTGTGCTCACACCATAACCTCTGTCTAACGAGCTTTCGGCCTTCTTTACAATTTAAACAACTAATCTTCTGGGACGGGCGATTCTCTGGGATCTATGCTTCTTTTAGATCACTGTGTCCCCCTTTGTTAGCCAGATCCGTTCGGTCTGGTGCTTCCTGGATTCTCGCCAACCCCTTCGTGGTTTTGCTGTGGTTCTGGAATCTGCTCCTTCTGTAAAGGACAGAAAAGGCAAACACCTCTCTGTGAAGCCTCAATAAGCTAATGTGTTCATTCCTTGTTCTTTTAGCTATTCAAAGTTGGCTCAGAATATCATGTTTGGGACTCTCTGATCTACAGGATTAGTCTAATTATTATAAATGTGTGTAAGTGTGTTTGCATTTACCGCTCTGCAATCTAAGTCCTTCATTATTGTCATGTGTGTATGAAAATAATTACAACCGCTTATTTTAGTAAAAGAAATCAAAAAGAAATCAAACATTTTCAATCTTAACATCTTCCCTTCTTTCACAAAAGCATATGTTTCATTCAGCCTGCTGTCCCACAGTTTCCCCTTCAGTGTGGTACTCAGCTTCTCATGAACACATGCATTTTATCTTCTAAACGGGATTCAGTTTATTTTAATCAGTTAAGCTTAAATATGAAAATAGTTTTATCATACCTAAATTATCAAACACACACAAAAGGTCATACCCTGATCATGGAACCCATTGTTTCAAATTAAACCTAAAATTCCCCATTTTGACACATTTTATTTGTCAAACAGAAGGAAAAGGCTTCACCAAATCTACGAAATTAAAAGAAAAAGGTTAGTCATATTATTTCTCAGAAAACCTCAGAAATTCTCCTCTAGAGTAAACTTGCTCTGGGCCTGCAAACCTGTGTTAAGAAATGAAGTCAGTTTAATTATCATGTAAAATCTCTTCTCGAGCTTTCTTCCACACCGCCCATGCCTGAATACAAAACCTGTTGATTAATATGAACTTCACATTTGCAACCCCTTTTTTCTTTTTCTTGTGTTTTTCCACTTTAGCATTTCCCAACAATGACCCAATCACAGCCAGTCTTTGTCTCAGTATCCAGTCAGTCAAAACTTTAGTCCACATCGTCAGTCCAGTCACACACACTCATTCACCTGCATTCAAACTAGATATTGCTGATAGTGGAGTCCCGTGCGCGAGCTATTCCAGCCTCCATCACCAGCAAGATCACGTCATCATTTTTAAAAGGAAAAACAATTCTTTATGATCCTGGACTGGATTGACTCGCTGCAATCCTTTTAGACAGGGACTCACACTCTGATCGGGTCCCCACAGGCAGCCTTCTCCTGAGCCCATTGTAATCTGGAAAAGCTCACCTTATATTTGCTCTCACAAAAATGTTTTACAGCGCTGTTTACTCAATCTTGCAGGACTGCTTAGAACAAAAATGAGAGAGAGAGCTGATTATTAAATCGTCAAAACATAAAACAACCATAAGGGTGACACCTGACAGGTTTCCTCTAAGTGCACTGTTACAAAAATATTGGGCCCAGTTCTGGACATGTCCATGTATAGAAAAACTCTCTCTGTTAAAATAAGAAGACAACCCAAACCTAACTGGCAGAATCAACCTATCACTAAACAAAAAACCTAAATCTGCCAGATTAATCACAGAAAAGTTTTGGTTCCTAGTATAACAATATGTTATGGGGATTAGAACTTCGGGTGCCATGAAAGATGTTACTCCTGCCTTACAGTTTTTCTCCATTGGTTTGGCTCATTTCTCGAAACAGAAATTACATTCTCAAAACTCTAAGATCATTTGGCAAAACACTCTTATATGGAAGAAATATAGTATCATCAGAATTCAAGTATTTTTAGACATTGAATTTATAACACTGAATTTTTATCCTCCAAAATTCACCTGCAAAAAATTCACCTGCAAAAATTCACCTGCAAAAAATTCACCTGCAAAAGTGATGAACTTTTGACCCAAGCCAGAGCAATCAGCACTAGATCGAGTCGAGCGGCTCTCAGCCAATTAAATTACGCTGTTTGATCACATGACACCGTTAGCCAGCAGTGTGTCTCCTAAAAGAGAGCTGTTTAAAGGTGAGTGATTACGTTTTTCTCCTAAATAGAGATCATTACAGAACGCCGAGTCCTACTTAAAATCCCATTTATTTTTATTTTATTTTATCATCTACTCGAACTAAGGAAAACATTTGACGAACTCAAAGACAATTTCCACGCCTCCCCTGCCTGTCTGCAGAGGCAGTTTTGAATTTAGGAGCAGCAAGATGGAAGCGGCAAACCCTGGCGGTTCTCCGGTAAGTATATTGTTTTTTTATCTTCAAGTTTGTCTTTTGCAACGTTAATTTTATTTAAATCCGTTGCTCACGTATAAAGTACACAGACGGGGTCTTTGCTCAACTCGTCTGAGGCGTGTCTCACTAAGCGCTACTTGCTAGCTTCCTGCTAACCGAGCTACCCTTTACATGCTGTGCTTTAGAAAATAGGATACTCGTTAAAAAAATACTCCGCAGATATTGATAGATAGACGAACACTGCAAATATAATGTTGGAAACGAGAACGGCCTTTGGTGAAGGGGCAAAATACACCATGAATAAAGCCATAGAGTGAATGGCTGCCATGGTTGCAGAACGGCCTGATTTTATGACAAGAAAGGGGAAGAGTGAGGTGAAGTGAACCAAAGCCACAAAACACGGTCAGACAAGGCGGCAAAAGGGCAGTGATCTGTCCGTCAGTATGAAGTTGGTGTGTGCTTTGGTGAACAAAAACTCGAGACCGGTAGCAGGAAGATGGGAGACTCGTGTTTCACTGGAATAGTGGTGAATTAAAACATCCTTTGTTGGGGACATTTAGGTGTAAACGCATCCATACAGGCGAGACAGAGGCAGACCAGACAGTGAAGAAAACAAGGCAAACATTAGAAATATTAAAATGGAAATATAGGATTAATATAACATACAATTAGGGAAAATGTAAGGAACACAATGTAAATGATATTGTAAAGTCATTAAAACAGCATACTCTGATTAAAAGAAACATGTAATTGGGTAGGATAATAATAATAATAATAATAATATTAAAAAAACATGTACAAGATGGGCATGTATACTTGTACCCAGAATTTAACAACTATAAAGTTGTAGCATGCCAGTACCTTACCCAATCCATTATATCCACACTTTCAGAAAAGGATATGGTCAGTATCTTTACAAATACTATCTAAACTTAAACGGGATATTCCCTCTGCTTCTTCTGCTTCTCGTATACACCCTCAGGGTTTGTGATCAGCCAGCGGCTGATATGATAATTAATCTTGTAAAATAATATTCTTTCGGTTTATGAATCTGTTTGCATGGATTTCTTAATCCGTTTCCACTGTTAGCAGAAGTTGTGCATGCAGTTTTGGTGTGCTGCTCTCCAAGACTACAAGCTGCGTTAACGTTGGAAGTAACTGGCCGATGTTCCACTGTTGAAGATCAGCTGTGCCCATTTGTTGCACATTGTGGAGAAGTTGAGGCCCTTGCAGGCTACCCACAATTTCCCCAAACTGAGCGATTATACATCTTGCTTCCATATTTGTATCTTGTGTCACTAAAAATACATTTTATTTTAGTTTTATACATTGATTAATGACCTGCAGAATCTCCTTATCATATTAAGTGATTCATAATTGTCACTTTATGCTTTCTCTATCTCTAAAGTGATGACATCCTTGCATTACATCCTTTAGGTTCATTTTCTGCAGGCAGGTTTCTGACAGAGAACAGGCAGATTTACACTCTAACCTGCAGCGTTCTATAGATGGACACATAAAGAAATGAAAAATTACATGTATGTGCTAACTTTCTAAACACTTTGTTACATTTATGATAAAGTAGATTAAACACATTTATGTCGGCCTTGGCTCATAGTTCTTGTCTTTAAATGAACTTTGTATGTTTCAGGTCCTGCACTCTCAAAGACTGAATGAACCAGCATTGCAGCCATGGGTCACTGTGAGCATCACAGGGAAGGTTGAAGCCGCCCACTGCACCTGTAAGGCCGGAGTCGCGGAGACCTGCAGCCATGTCACTGCTCTTCTGTTTAAAGTAGAAGCAACAGTGTTGATCTGTGGCACAAGGACTGTTACAGATGAACCTGCATGCTGGGTAATGTGACCAAGATACAATCAGTGGTTGGCCGTAAGATAGACTTCTCTTCAGCTGCCCAAAAAAAAGGCTCTTGATCAAAACATAAACAGACCATCTGTAGTGACAGGTAAAAGGAGCCGTCCTCAAAAAAGAAAAATCCCACCTGCTACTGTGGAGGAGTTGTCACTGCTATAATGCCATAATGTTTCATCTAGGGGTCTAGATTTATGCCTGTAGTGCACTGCCGTGTAAATAATTTGCATTTACTGAATATGTACTGACTGAGTCCCACTGTTCAAAAATTGAATAAAGAAACAAACTAATTTTTGCCTTTTTTTTTTATTAAAATCACTTCATAGAACATCACATCAGTTACAATGTAGAATCCATGTCACTGGAGCATTTTGATTCAATAAACAGTAAAAAGGTGAGCTGTGAAGACCAAGGACGAGTGCAGTTCACAGGTTTTCTATCTAAGGAATCCCAGAAGATTGCATGGTGTCATTGCCTTTCTCTCCTTTCCACACTCTGATGCCCTCAGATGTCGGTACGTTGGTGGTTCTTGGTGTCCTGGACTGAGCGCTCAGGTGTGTACCAACTTACACCTGGTGGCTGCCTGGCGGGGCCTGGCACCCGTGGCTCGGTTGGGCCCCTTCCAGGGGGTGGGGGGGCCCTCTGGCCTCCGGCCTCTGAGCCTGGGGCTCGGTCCACTCTGGCGCATCCAAAGTATTCAGAATATGTTACTCTCATTGAGTAACATGAAGGAATATGTTACAAAATACATTTTGGAGCATGTATTCTGTTATCTGTAGTAGAAGAGGTAAAAGTAACCTTCCCAACAATGCTGGTTTGTGAACAAGAGTGTTCACAGACACAAACTACACCTTTCTTGGCTGCTACCTCAAAGTACACTGTGCACTGTCGGTCTTGCGTGATGCACCATAACATTCAATAATTAGTATTTACTGTAATTTACACGTAGCTAGATTATTGTAATGGTGTTGTGTTTATTATGTTGATCTCTTTTTTGCTTGTTTTCTCTTTTGTTCTTTTTTCTTTTCTCATCAAGTGATCCGGTTAATTTTTTTATGTGCACCTTCTCACTGTCCCTCTTCCCCTCTGTTTTTCTTTCCCTCCCTCTCTTACTTTCTTTCTCCCTTTCCTATCCCCCAGTCATATCTGTCCAATCTGTAAGAACTGAAAATAAAATAAACTAATAATAATAACAAAGTTCAATCAAATGGACCAATATGGCAAGACCGTGATGATCCACTTGCCAAAGTAAATCTGTTGGGCATCTTCTTTGGCCTTCAGACAGAAATTCTGATGGCTACAGAACCAAACGGGATGGGCAAAAACAAAGAAGAATGTTTACATTGCTCATTAGTGATCATTGTCATGTGACACTGCAACTGACTGTCACATGACACTGTAAGGTTGCGAGGACAGAACGAATAAATTGTATGCAATGTCAGACCAACTCTGTAGAAGAGCTCTGCCAACAATGGGCAAACACAGATCCTGACCTGATGACTGCCGGTAGGAACAGTAAAATCTTTTTGTGGGACTGGGATTTTTATCAACCACCAGGCTTTTGTGAGATATTTTAATGTTTTTTCTCCTTTATGAATACAGCAATTATTGGGATTCTGTGCTACATTGACTTCAACAGATTTATGTTTTACATGTCATAAATTTTCTGCAATGTCAAATGTATCTCAGTCTTACACTAACATGTCTATTGAAGTGCAGTATCAGGACCTACTGAGGGTAATTATTGTTTCCACTCTGTCAACAGTTCCATCTTTTATTTTTCTCTTCCTTAATGGGACCATGTTGTTCACACTGAGGAGTAAGCCGGTGTTTCGTGACACTCCCCGTTACATTCTTCTGTATAACCTCCTTTTTGCAGACACTGTGCAGCTGGCACAGAGTCAGGTTCTTTTCCTGCTCTCTATTTTTAGAGTAAAATTGCCATATCCTGTATGTGTATGTCTCAACTTGCTGGCCAATCTCACCACTGGGATCTCCCCTCTCACCCTTTCGGTGATGCCTCTGGAGAGATATGTAGCTGTGTGCTGCCCACTGAGGTATCCTACCATCATCACCATCAGAAACACAGGGGCTGCTATCATTGTGATTTGGATTATCAGTTCACTAAATAATCTCACTCGACTCATCTTTTTTTCCCCATTTGAAGTGTTGAAAAACCTGCAGATGAAAGACAGTTGTTCTAAAATAGCTCTATTACTCGGGAGAAGGTCTGATCAATATGACACTGCTTTCACATGTTTAGTGTTTGTATCAGCTGGTGTGGCAGTCATTTTTTCTTATATCGGTGTGATATTAGCTGCCAGGTTGGCCTCTGCAAACAAAGCTTTAGCACGTAGAGCTCGAAACACTCTGCTGCTGAATATGATGCAGCTGTGCCTGAGTCTCTCCTCTACTATTTATTACCCTTTGCTCGCAGCCCTTTCAAGAACTGTAACAATGACAATATTTTCATGGGTTCAGAATGTATTTTATTTGTGCTTTCTTATCTTACCCAGATGCCTGAGTTCTCTAGTCTATGGGCTAAGAGATCAGACCATCAGACCTGTCCTCATGTACCACCTATGCTGTCATCAGAAACAAAGTCAGTAACTTGCAATATTTCACCTGGAATCTGAAATGGTTTAATAAAAGTAAGCCTCAGATTATCTGCTGGGTTTCTGCAAGATGTACACCTCTCATATTAAACTGATCCAGACTGGAGTACACTGTTAATTATTTTCAAATATAAAATTCCAGCTTTTTGCCAAACTCTTTCTTGTTCTTGATCCTGCTGCTGATCGGAAAATTAAAGTCATTGCTGAAGTAAACTGTCACATACCTTGACTTTGACTCAGACCAATGACTAACCTTTTTTTTTTCTTCAGAATTTGTGTTTCCATTATACCACCGGGCCTAATATAGTCATTTGCTATGTATAGACAGTTTTCACCTCCATAACACCATCATGCTTAACAAGCATGATTTAAACACTTGCCATTTTCATGAGGGACATCATCAGGTGTCACTCTGGTCATGTGTTGTGTCACTCTTTTCAACCAACGCAGAGCGATACTGAGGCTACAAATATATCTACACTCCCAGTTCAACAGTCACTTATATTTTTCCACTCAGCTAATCATTCCCCTTGGCCAGATGCACATTCTGCCTAATCACATTTTCATATATAAAGCTGGAGGAGAAATCATAGAACCCTTAGAAACCAATTTGAATTTGTGTGTACACCTTCAAATTCAAGATATGAATCATATCTATATTTTATCATCTGAGAAGAAATCTCCTTCATCAAAGAAGTGAAAACACAAGGAAGAGAGGGTGCATGACTGGCACCTGGATAAAATCTCATCCTATACTGCCTTACCTCAACCCTGATCTTCTGAAGTCATCGCATGACAAGGTTGAATTCAGAGGTCAAATCCAAGCTAACATTGTGCCAGCTAATGTTATGCACCCCCAAAGAATTATTTTAAAAAAATCACACTTTCCCTGTCTGTGTTTTCATTAAAATAAGAATTCATGTCAGTGTGTGGCACTAAGGCCTCAGGTGTGCGCAGGTACCTGGTAACTATGTTGCAAAGTATATTAGTATATTAATTACTTTCTATAACGGAGTTCTTTAGAAATGTAATTCATTACTTCATTCACTAAGAACAACAGAAGACCAAACTAGTGGGTAACAGTGAAAGAGAAATTAACATCACTCATTAGTGATCATCATGTGACAAGGTTGCAAACACCGAGCTAATAAATTGCTTTTGAGTTCAGTCAAACTCTGCTAACCAGCGCTGCCCAATATTAAATATTATTTCCTCTTCAAAAATTTACTCCCGTTCTTTTAATCTCCTAAACAACACATTTTCTGGAACTGTGGTTCTCTGTGCTCTGTGCTTCTTTTTTGGGTTCCCCTTTCTCTGGTTGGTTCCGTTCGGTCTGGGGCTTCCTGGATTCTCGCCAACCCCTGTGGTCGCTGTGGTCCTGAAATCTCCCTGCTACGCCTCCATAACCTATTATGTTCATCAGTTGTTCTCTTAATTCTTCAAAATTGGTTCAACCTTTCAGGACTCTCTAACCAAAAGGATTAGCCTAATTATGTGTATAAATTGGAGTTAATTGAAAAAGGATCCATTATTTTTTTGCCTCATTTATTTTATTTACTTATCTTTTCTCCTTGTTACTATGTGGAGTGGTATATTCTGATTGTAAATTTGTTGTTTGGTTTGAGTTAGGACCGGAGATAAATGTTAATGTTAGTTTGTTCCTTGACTTTTGGTGCCCACTTGCAATATAAGTTGGATTGTAGATAGGGGGCGGGTTTTTTTCTTCTTCCTGCTCCTTTTCACACATGGCTGCAGTGCTTTACTGATAGAAAGTGTGGTTGGTTTGTCTGAAAGAACTAACTGTGGAAACTGTTGTACCAAGCGTGAAATAAATAAATGAAATCAAATGAAATAAGTCTGTTGGCATTTATCCATCGGCACTCAAGGACATCCCTACAATATATCAGTTCAGTCAGTCACGCTGAACGACGTTTTTGACCTTCACTTGACCGAGTGACAACTCCTATGAGCACAATTGCAATGTGTGTATAAAAAAATCATTTATATATAAATAATCTTCAATGTTATTCATTTGGGTAAGCGACACTTTTGACACCCTTTTAAGAAGCTCTCTTCTTCTCTTATCTGATCATGAACATCCTGTACAAAAAACTGTTGCTCTGCAAGTGCAAAGTTTCCAAGTAAACCGTGTCTAAACTTCCTGCTATCTTTCTCTGCAAGTATTTTTTACATTGACCTTTTAATACACTCTATCACCTTTCACAATAGATCATCTCTTCATGTAAGAAACTCATTATAACCACTTCTTCTATTCAAAGAGAAAACAAACATTTTCAAGCAATTAAGTTTAAGCATAAAAGCAATTACTTATGAGTAAGTTTTATCATAGCTAAATTATTAAACACCCAGAAAGTCATAAAATGATCCTAAAGCCCCTTATTTCAAATTAAACCCAAAATCCCCCCTTCTTGACACAGCCTATGTGTCAAGTAAGCTAAAGACCAGCTCCTAAAACTGAAAATACTTCACCACCTCTTATAAAATTAAAAGAAAAAGGTTAGTCATATTATTTCTCTAAAACCCTCAGCAATCATCCTCTCAGGTACACTTCCTCCGGACCTCCAAACCTGTGTTCAGGAATAAAATCAGTTTAATCCTCATGTTAAATCTTTTAAGCTCCTGGCTCCACTCAGAGCTGTAACAACACCTGTGTGTTAACATTAACTTAATTTTTAAAACTCAATTTTCCCACTTATAATGCAATCTGTATTGTAACAAAACTTAAGACAGAACAGTGATCAGTCATGTTCTTCATACACAATTTCCACATTTTTATTTCCTTTTGCTCCTCTTAATGTAATGGTACATTTTGATTTTACTTCATCAGACTTACCCAATATATATATATATGCCAGTACCAGCTCTTTTAATAATTTACTGTTTTAAAGGGAAAAACCTTGGTCACTTGGACAAGTGTTTATTATTTTATAACTGCATTTTATATGAAAAGTCTAGCAATCCCCTATGTGACTCATAAATATTGCTTTGGTTGTAATTATTTTTCTCTATAAAATTGAATTGACTTCTACAGTCGCCTGCTTTTGTTAATAGTAACATGAGTAACATCCAACATTTTCTCCCCTTTAGCATTTGGCATTTTCCCCACTATATAATTTACTACCATAATCTAAACCCAGTCAATAAAACAAAATTTTCTTAAATCAAACATCAGCAACCCAAAAAAGACTTCAGCTCCAAACTTATGTCAACCTCCAGTCTCCTTCTCTCCCTTACATGGTTAATTGTTTGTCAACCTTCATTCATCCTAACCTTGGTCCAGTCGTTGTCTCATTGTCAAGTCAGTAAAATCTTTAGTCCACGTCGTCAGTCCATTGCAGTTCAGTCACACACATTCACACAAAAGAAAAACACTTGTTTATCATTTTTGGTCTAAGTTGAACGCGGCAATCCTTTTAGACAGGAACTCCGAGGTTCCCACAGATGGCTTCGCCTCAGCCCATTGTAATCTGGAAAAGGTCACCTTATATTTGCTCTCCCGAAAATTTTTGAGAAAAAACTCCCTTTTAACAGGAAGAAACCTACGGCAGAACCAGGCTCAGGGAGGGGAGTCCATCTGCTGCGACCAGTTGGGTGAGAGAAGGAATCTATCTCCGATAGAAAAGACGCTTTTGTGGTTTTAACAGCCTTTTTTTTTTTTTTTTTTTTTGACTGTCCCATTTGGTTCTTTAGCTGTCAGAATTGTTGTCTGAAGACCAAGAAGGATACCCAATGGATTTATTTTGCCAAATGGATCATCATGGTATTGCCGTATTGGTCCATTTGATCGACCTTTGTTTTTATTATTTATTTTATTTTATTTTCAGTTGTTACAGACGGGACAGACATGAGTGAGGAATAGGAAAGGGAGAAAGAAAGAGGAAGGAAAAGAAAAACAGAAGGGGAGAGGGACAGTGAGAAAGGGGGGGGGGGGGGGGGGGGAAATCTCCGGGATCACCTGTTGAGAGAAAAAGAATAGAAAACAAGCAAAAAAAACAAAACAAAGCAACATAGTAAACACAACACCATCGCATTAATCTAGCTAAGTGTAAACAGCAGTAGATACTAAATATTGAATGTTGTTGTGCAGCACGCAGGACAGACAGCGCACAATGTGCTTTGAAGTAGCAGCCAAGAAAGGTGTGATTTAAGTCTACGAACAGTGAACACCCGTGTGCACACCTGTGTGGATCAGCGCGCTTGTATTCAAGTGGTTTCCCCATGTAATGGTCTGCAAGAGGATGTAGAGAGCCATAGCCCCGCCCCCAGGGCATGAAGCAGGCATGGAGGAGATCCAGGCCCCAGACATCCAGAGGCCCCAGAGTGCAAGAGCCCAAGGAGGACCACCGGAGGGGCATCCGTGCCACCTTCATGGGAAGGGCTGAGGATCCCCAGACGAGGGGTCACCCAGTAGCCACCGGGCAGAAGCTAGAGGGGGCTGCAGTGGCGTGCCCGCCGGCTCCGCCGGCAGCCAGCTGTGCCAGAGTGAACCGAGCCGCAGGCACAGAGGCCGGAGCCCCGAGGGCCCTCCGCACCCCGGAAGTGGCCTGACTGAGCAGCAGGCGCCAGGCCCCGCCAAGTAGCCACCGGGAGTGAGCTGGCACATGACCTGAGCGCCCAGCCCCGGACACCAAGAACCAACAATGCACCGACCCCTGAGGGCATCAGTCACCGGCAGGGAGTGTGGTGAGGGGAGATAGGCCTCCACACTTGGCCTCCACCCTCATGCACACATATACAAACACTCAGCACTCACCCAACGTAGGAATAAACGTAAATGGACATGTACACACAATAACACTCCCCAAACATACTCTATACCCCGGGTCCAGGTATCCTCGCCCCCAGAGGGGGAAACGGCACCCAGACCCAAGAGATGTTACCCTTCCCTCCGGGGTGGAGGCAAGCAGACCGCCCCAGGCTCCGCAGCAGCAGGGAGGCCAATCGGACAGCCAGCATCTCTTCCCAGCCCCCCCGCCCCGATGGCTAGTAGAGAACAGGGGTGTGTTAAGACCCCATACCTCCCTAGTGTTGCTGCGTGTTGCTCTAAAGTGTATTTAAAACAAGGGAGAGCATGGTGCTGCTGCCAGAGAGCAGCAGGTGTTAGCACGGCCCCTCCCGAGAACCCTCAATGTCTACATGGATTTAAAATTGAGAGGTGGGCACCGGCGCCAGAGGTAGGTTTGAATACACAGACGGTCTACTGGACGCCGTTAACGTGCCCACCCTCAAGGACCTATATATATATATATATATATATATATATATATATATATATATATATATATATATATGTGTGTGTGTGTGTGTGTGTGTTTTATGAGAGTGTAAGTAATGTGGATGTCTAAGTTGTGAGATAAAATTGAGGCACAGGTGGCCAGAAGAGGACAGGGGGGGGCCTCCACTGCACCCTGGTGACACACCCGCACCCCAAGGCCCTACCTGTGTGGGTGGGTGTGGTGGAGCGGGAAGAGGGAGGTAGCCGGGGATGGGGAGGAAAAGAAGGGAGGGGAGGGTGTCCCTCCCTAGGGCCAGCTCCCCCGCTGACCCCAGTAGGCACCCCCGTCCTCTGGTATCCACCAAGGCAAGGGAGCCCAGGCCCATCCAGACCGGGCCTACGGCAGCAGCACCGCCAAGCCCCACAGGACCCGGGGCAGCCCACCCTACCCCACCGCAGAGGAAACTGTACCCACCCCAACATTCAATCATCTCCCAGACTACACAAGACACAGACACCCGGTTAAGTTTATTCTCCACCTCTCCTATGTCTCTCCCCCACCTGCAGAGTGGACTCCTGCAAAGATGGAACAACCTCCCTGCCAGTTGAAGAGCCCCCGGTTAGGCCGATGCACAAGAGGCCCCCTGCGCCAGGGCTGAGCCCCCGTGCACCCACCCGCCCACAACCTTGGCGACACACCGACGAGGACCGAAGCCCCCAAGGCCCAGCCAGAGCCCCAGCACGGAGGCGAAGCACCCCCAAACCCCAAACCCCCACGCCTGCCCCGGATCCACTCAGGGGCAGCCAGGCCACCAGGCCAGTAACCTACGTCCGCCAGCACAGACCATCCTCCAGCCCCGCTGCACGCGGCCACGAGGAGAACAACCTCTGAGAGCGACCAGAGCCACTAACCAGGTTATGAACACAACCCCCGGGTTAAGCCCTCCAGGGATAACGTCTCTAGGGGTCCTCCAGGTGCCCTAAGCCCATCCCAACCTCCACATCAACCACAATAGCCAAGGCGGGACCAAACCACGACCCCCTACCCCCGCTAGGTGATGGAGCCGATCAAAGGAGCCCAGAGGGATTGATCTAATGTGGTGGCAGAGGCTATATCGAGACTAATGTGATCTATTAGATAGTTTCTATATTGGCTAGAATTAAGATTATTTTTATTTTTCCAGTTCATGAGGACCGTTTTCTTGGCGATGCATAGGGCAGTAAAAACCATGTGGACTGTATTAGTTTCTGTAGTGACATCATCCAAATTTCCCAACAAGCATACTAAAGGGGAGGTTGGAATTTTACATTTCAGACACTTTGATAAGTCTTCACATATCTCGTGCCAAAACTTCTGCACTGGTGGACAGAACCAAAGAGCGTGGATGTAATTGTCTGGTGTATTGCCTTGACAGTGTGAGCAGTTGTTGGCGGATGTAAAGCCCATCTTGAACATTCGATGACCTGTATAGTGCACTCTATGTAGTATTTTGTATTGTATTAATTGCAGATTGGGATTTTTAATCAATTTAAAGGTTTTTAAGCAAATCTGAGACCAGACGTTTTGGTCTAAGCTGACTGATAAATCTGCTTCCCACTTTGCAATAGGAAGGGATATTGATTCATCTATTTTAGAAAGTGTTCTGTATATTTTAGATAATAATTTGGGGGATTTAAGAGTAAAAAATTGAACCACACTTGGTGGTGTTTGTAATTCAACTTGACTGAGGTTAAATTTCTTTTTTACTATGGATTTAATTTGTTGATATTCTAAAAATCTTTTCTTGTTGATCCCATATTGTGTAACTAGTCTGTCAAATGGAATAAATTCTGTTCCCTCTAATATATGTTCTAAGTATTTAATTCCTTTACAACTCCATTCTGGGAAATTAATCATATTATTGTTTTGTAATATGTCAGGGTTATTCCAGATAGGTGTACGTTTGCATGGGATTAATGAAGACTCCGTTATTTTTAGAAACTCCCACCATGCTGTCAGAGAAAAGCTGATGTTGATGCTTTTAAAGCATTCATGTCTTTTGATGTTTGAGCTAATAAATGGTAGGTCTGAAATCTCTAGATCATTGCATAGTGCCTGTTCAACATCTAGCCAGGGCTCATCTAAAAGGGTACATTTTAACCATTCTGAGATGAACTGAAGCCTGTTGGCTAAGAAGTATTGGTGAAAATTAGGCAGATCTAATCCTCCTCTATCCTTGGTTCTTTGTAGTGTTTTTAAGCTGATACACGGGGGTTTATCTTTCCAAAGGAATTTAGAAATATGTGAATCCAGAGATCTGAACCAATCTTGTGATGGTTTGTTAGGGATCATTAAAAATAAGTAATTTATTTTTGGCAAGATCATCATTTTTATAGTGGCGACCCTTCCCATGAGTGATATGGGTAGAGATTTCCATCTAGTCAGATCGCCTTCTACTTTCTTTAGAAGTGGGATGTGGTTTAATTTAATTAAGTCTGAAAGCTTAGGAGAAACATTAATACCTAAATATTTAATATTTCCAGATTGTAGTGGGGCAGAAGAAGAATTATGGAAGGAGCAGTTAATGGGAAGAACTGTAGATTTTGGCCAGTTAATTGAATAATCTGAAACTCTTGAAAACCAGTTTATTAGAGTAATTACCTCAGAGAGGTTGATTTGTGAGTTTTGCAGAAAAAGCAACACATCATCCGCATAGAGACTGATTTTATGTTCTACGTTCTTACATTTTATGCCCTTAATTGTTGTAGCCTGTCTAAATGCTGCTGCTAGAGGTTCGATAAAAATTGCAAAAAGTGAAGGGGAGAGTGGGCATCCCTGTCTGGTGCCCCTCAGGAGACAAAAGCTGGAGGATGTCTGGTCATTTGTTCTGATACGAGCTGTTGGGGAATTGTATAATATTCTTATCCAATTTATGAAAGAGTTTCCAAAACCAAATTTGTGTAAAGTTGCAAATAAAAATTTCCAGTTAACTCTGTCAAATGCTTTTTCTGCATCTAGAGATAATATTATGGTTTCAATGGTTTTATTGAATGAGTAGTCTAGACAGGAACTCTGAGGTTCCCACAGTTGGCTTCTCCTCAGCCCATTGTAATCTGGAAAAGGTCACCTTATATTTGGTCTCCCGAAAATTTTTGAGAAAAATTAGTTGAGAAAAAACTCCCTTTTAACAGGAAGAAACCTACGGCAGAACCAGGCTCAGGGAGGGGAGTCCATCTGCTGCGACCGGTTGGGTGAGAGAAGGAATCTATCTCCGATAGAAAAGACGCTTTTGTGGTTTTTACAGCCTTCTGATATTTCTTCAGGCAATTATGAAGAATGTCCAAGGAGATCGGAAGTTTGTCTTTCTTCCATCTCCTCTCAGCTTGGCGACATTCACGTCTGAGAGTACGGGTGCAGTCATTCAGCCATGGTTGACGGGACGGTTTGAGGCATTTAGTCTTTAAGGGGGCCACATTGTCAAAGATAAAAGTACAAGTGGCGATAAAAGAGTTAATGAGTTCGTTAACCGGTGTAGCTCTATTACAGTTAGCATCGTAGAAGGCGGAGTTGGTCAGGGCCGTAGAGAACTGGACAATAGTCTCCGAATTAATCATACGCACATTTTGCACAGGACCCTCACATTTCAGCTCCACATTACACGTTTTGACATTGAACATAACTGGGAAATGGTCAGAAATCCCAGGGTTGTAAATGTCCGTGATGCAAATGTCCAGGCCGTAGGACAGTACTAAGTCAAGCGTGTGGCCCTTAATATGAGTTGGTTTGCTGACCCACTGAGTAAGGTTAAAAGACTCTATAAGGGAAAGAAAGTCCTTGACCAGCGGGTCCAACTCACAACAAACATGGATATTAAAATCACCAGTGATGAGAATACAGTCATAACTTAGAGGTTTCCTAGAAAGTCAGCGAACCCACAGATAAAATCCTTATTGAGTTTCGGTGGACAATACAACACAGCACAGAGAATCAGGGAGGAGCAGACCAGCTCAAGAAGCTGCACCTCAAAGCTAGAGAATATGGCAGGGGGAAGCTGTCGTACATGGAATTTATTTTTAAAAACCGTGACTAGTGTTAAGAAATAGACAAATATTTTTTTAATGCGTATCTGCTCATTAGATTGTTTTATGTATAAAAGGCCAGCTTTGAGACTAGGTCCCAGGCTGACAGGAAACTGCATGTTTTTTGTAGAGTATGAGCAACAGACTGTTAGGGTCCCTGGGTCGTCGACCCAGTGTTTTGTGTTTTTGGTTCTTTGATTTTGTTATTTCATTATATTCTAGCTCTGCTTTATGGGTTTTAGGATTATTCTTAGTTTAGGTTCTCTGGGTGGGGTTTGGTTAGAGTTTTAGTGTTCTGGTTTTCTGTCTGTGTTCCATAGTTGCTGTCTCCCCTGCCTGCAGTATCCCCACGTCCAGTCAGTGTCTGTGTCTGCCCTGGTCTCACGTCTCTGTTACTTTTGTTATAGTGCCTGCCTGTGAGTCTGTGTTATGTTTCCTGTTTTACTTTGAAAGTCCATGTCTGATGTTAATGTGTCTGGTTTTGCTTCCCCTTGTCTTGTTAGGCCTGATTTGCCCCAGCTGTGTTTCCCTCCTGTTACCCATCCCCTGATTGCTCCCTCTGTGTATTTAAGCCCCGTGTTTATTTGTGTCTGTGTCGTGATCTACTCTCATTTATGCTGTGTGTTCCGTCTGCCTGTTCATGTAAGTTTATTTGGATTTTTGTTACATTTTGCCACGTTTTGCCATCCAGCAATAAAAGCTGAGTTTTGAGTTACTTTCCGCCTCCGAGTGTCTGCACATTGGGTCCTTCTACTTCCACTCCTGCCTGCACACAGCCCTAACCTGACACAGACAGAGTGAAACTAAGTTCAGGCAGGTTGCCCTGGTAACAGACCTTAGAAAGGGGAAGTTATTGCAAGCTGCACAGGAAGTTTTAGTGCACAGGCATATTAATAAATCAGCCAGAAAAGAGGAACTTGTACCATATAAGGAATGTTTGTATTGAAACTGTGTGACATGTAAAGTACCAAAATAACACCTATATGTGAGACGTTCTTAGATTCTAATGTTAGAGATTCTGCAACTGGCGTTTGGGCTGTGCATGGGTCTCTCTCTTGAAGATGATTGAATAAAAAGAGATATAAAATGTTTTGACCACTCTGAGTCGGGTTTTCTCTGTTCTTTCATGGGGACAAAAGAATCGGGGTTTAATACTAGCCCTCCACCTCTGCCCAAGGTCCTAGGGGTGCTAAAAAAGGTACATTCCGGTGGAAGAAATTCCGATAGAGAGACGGATTCACCGGGGCGAATCCAGGTTTCTGTTAGGAATAGGAAGTCCCGCTCGGATGAGAGAGAAAAATCATTCAGGACAAAGGACTTGTTCGCCAGCGATCTGGTATTAAGCACAGCCATCTGGATCGTCGTCATCTCATTGTTGTTCGGAGCACGCCTCAGCAGGCGTAAGTTGCTATGGTTCACGCCACCTCCACAAGCCCGCATCCAGCTTCTAGTAGGTAGATGATCGGCCGGTAACTCCGAGTGAGCATGTTGTCCGACTTGGCGGGTCCATCGATGACAGAATAGTCTGATGGTGTGCTGGTCATGAGAAGAAAATAGGGATTGAAAGATATCCGAAATGGCATGGTAGTTGATTACTCCATGTAATTTTAATTAGGCTTTGATGCGAGTCCGGACGCTGCTCCGTTTTCCCCGTCGTCTAGAGCGTTTCTAAACGTGGAGGAAAAAAGGCAAGCAGCGTACGCATGCAGTCGTGTCTGGGGGAAACGGGATGAAATTTCCCGGTTTCCAGTACGGGTTTGCTGATTGATGCTTCAGAGGTCGGAGATCGAACAGTGTTTGACGATCATAAACAATTAGTGTGGTAACATCCAGGAAACATATAGAAAATAAAATAGCCAACAACAGATAGAACTCGGGGAAGCGGAGACGGCTTGCCGTGCATACTGGCGCCATCTTGGTTTCATTCAAACTTAAAAGTATGTCTAAACAACAGTTTTTCAGTAACTTTCCACTAGAAAGTCCCCTGTCATCTACGTTCTCCCAGGCTAGCGTGAGCGAGAGTCTACAGCATTCTACCCCCCAAGGACACGTAGTAATGCCTTTATTTTCAGGGCCGTGTCCACTTAATACTACCCTATATGGTTATATGGCATTTTAGTCAATATAAAGCATAGAATTGTAGAATTGAGGCACTTCAAATAATTTTATCCCAACAGTGCCCACTCCACGTCGGGGACGAGTTTCTGCCCCAAGTGGAGGAGTTTAAGTAACTCAGGGTCTTGTTCACGAGTGACAGGAGAAGGGAGCGGGAGATTGACAGACGGATTGGTGCAGCGGCCGCAGAAATGTGGACGCTGTACCGGTCCATTGTGGTGAAAAGAGAGCTGAGTGTGAACGTGATCTACGTCCCTACCCTCACCTATGGCCACGAGCTGTGGGTAGTGACCGAAAGAACGAGATCGCGGATACAAGCGTCGGAAATGGGCTTCCTCCGAAGGGTGGCTGGCCTCTGCCTTAGAGATAGGGTGAGAAGTTCAGCGATTCGGGAGGGGCTCAGAGTAGAGGCAAGGCAGACCCAGGACACGCTGGATAGATTATATCTCTCAGCTGGCCTGGGAACGCCTTGGAGGAGGTGGCTGGGGAGAGGGAGGTCTGGGCTTCTCTGCTTGGTCGGCTTCCCCTCGTGACCCGACCGCAGATAAGCGGAAGAAAATGGATGGATGGATGGATGGATGCAGGGAGGTGCGGCAAAAGCAAAAGCACGATCCCCTCTAGTCTTCCATTGGGACATTGGTTGCACTAAGAGCCACTGATTAGAGGATCTAAGTGCTATAGGTCAAGGAGGTTGAAGTAGCTGGGTGCCAATTATTTAAAAATTTAAAATAACTTTAAAATTTAAAAGTGTAATATTATCATGTCTTCTGGTGCCGCTTAAAAGACATGCTGTGCCATTTTGGACAAGTTGCAGGCGTTGGATGTAGGAAAGTTGAAGGCCTAGATAAAGAGAATTGCAATAGTCCAATTTCGAAGTAATAAGAGCATGAATGGGCTTTTCTAGGTCTTTATGTTGTATATAGGGTTTGCCTTGGAAATTTGGCGTAGTTGGTAAAAGCTGGTTTTCACCACTGCAGACACTTGCTTGTCTAATTTGAGGGAACTATCCAGCACCTCTCCATGGTTTCTAACAGTAAAGGAAAGATGACTGGTATAGGATCCCAGGATATCCGATAGCTGTTCCACGGGGATGTGACTGTCAAAAATGCTAATTTCTGTTTTGTTTTTATTAAGGGTGAGAGAATTGTGCAGTAGCAAGTCTTTAACATCACACAGGCAGTTTAGCAAAAGCAATAGAGGGGACTGGAGATCCAAATTCAGGGGGAAATAGATTTGGATATCATCTGCATAGCAATGGAAGGCAATATTATGTTTCCATGAAAATTTATCCAACAGCGAGGGAGGATAAGAAGGACAGATGCAACAACATTGTCATCCCCTATGTAGCCGGTGTATCAGGAAAAACTCAGGAGAGTTTTCTCCAAGCATGACATCATGGTTGGCATGTCAAACCCAGGAACACACTCAGACAAAAAGTGGTTCATCCCAAAGACAAAACTCCAAAAAACAGACTTAACAATGTCTCGTATGCTGGACAGTGCAGCGAGGGATGCCCAGACCTCTACATTGGAGAGACCAAACAGCCACTTCACAAGCGCATGGCACAACATAGAAGAGCCACCTCCACTGTCATGGTCGGACGGTCCTTCCCGGGGGCGACCTGCCTGTGTTTGTGTTTCTCTCTCTCTCTCCTCCTCCCCTACCCAGTGGCTGACACACCTGCACCTAATTTGCCACCCAGCTGTCACTGATCATCCTTCGTTGTGGGCTGAGGTATTTAACTGTGTGTCCAGATGGCAGTCGACGCTGGATTGTACTGGAAGCTCGGTAGTGAAGAGTGTCTGTTGACTTGTAGCTTAGCCTTAGCCGGGTAGCCCCCTCACTTGGTTTTTTTGCTCATTTGTAGGAGGAAAAGATACAGAGCTGGAGGTTGAAGAGAAGAAGCCCGCGGGGTTAAGCTATTGGAGGAGAACACACACTTGGATGTCACTTTGGGAACTCACCTGCGCACCACTGGGAGTTTGGAGAAGATCACCGTTGGACTTTGCACTTCACTTTGTGTTTTTAAACTGTTTTTGGGCACTGTAAATAAACGCACTGTGTACTTTGCACCCAGAGCTCCGCGACTGAGTCTGCATTTTTCCATTATCTGTGACAGAACAATCCAGCCAGCAATGGACTCAGCGGACTCAACCCCCGTCCAGCGCGAGCTCGCGCTTAAGCTGAACGGTTGGAGCGGCATGAAAAGATGCTGCAGCATGTGGCCGAGGAGCAGTCCGTGCTACTACAGGTGGTATCTAAACTGAAAGGTATGTTGCTTGCTACACCTAGAGCACCCGTTCAACCACCAGAGCCCCCTACACAACCACCAGTGGAGCTTCTAAATGTAGCAGCGGCCGGTCCCCTTCCTCCATCTCCACCTCCCCCTCAGCGAGAACACACGTTGCCTGTACCTGAAAAATTCAGTGGAGAGTTGGACAAAAGCCGGGGATTTTTGACTCAATGCTCTCTGATTTTTAGGCAGCAGACTCGAGCTTATGCCCCTGATATTGCCAAGATCACCCTCATGGTGGAGCTCATGACCGGACGAGCACTACTATGGGCTCAAGCAGTCCTGAGCGCACAACCCTCCATCTCATATAGTGATTTTTTGAGCAAATTTCGGTGTGTGTTTGACAAAGGATCTAACCCTGACAGTGCTGCTCATCGCATGTTTACTTTAAAGCAGGGCCGGCGGAGCGTGGCAGATTTCTCCGTGGACTTTTGGATCCTGGCCGAGGAGACGGGCTGGGAGGAAAAGGCGCTCCGAGGAGCATTCCTAAACAGCTTAAATGAGAATGTCAAACGTGAGTTGGCCACTAAAGAGCTTCCTAAATCGTTAAGTGCCCTGGTTAACATGTGTATAAGTCTAGACGACCATATGCGGGAGTTTGGCAGGCGGACTGGAGATGGGCGACGGTCAGTAGGGGGCGTAGGAGTTCCGACTGGACTCCCGTCTCTCGAGTGGAGAGAGGAGGGACCGGACTCACCTGCTGACGAGGAGCAACCCATGCAGCTGGGACGGACTAAATTCACCCGGAGCAGAAGACAACTGGTGGGTGAGTGTTTTGTGTGCGGGAAGAAGGGGCATTTTGCGGATGCCTGTCCCTCACGGCTAAAAGACTCAGCCCGTCAGTATCCCCACCTTTACTGACGGGCTGAGTCTTGCGCCGGTGAATACATTCCTCCACCTCAGCTGCCCCGCTAAATTACGGTTTCTTTCCCGCACCCATTCTTGTGATGCACTAATAGACTCAGGAGCTGAACAAAGTTTTTTGGATGAGGCTTTGGCCGACAAGATGGATTTGGCTGTTGTTCCTCTCCCTGAAATGCCCAAAGTGTCAGCGCTTAATGGCAGGCCTTTAGCTGCAGTCACTCACCGCACTCAAGAAATCACACTCACTCTCTCTGGCAATCACACTGAACAGATGTTCCTGTTTCTCTTCAAGGCACCTGACACACCCTTAGTTTTGGGATTCCCCTGGCTCCAGCGACACAATCCACAGATTGATTGGGCCAAGGGATGTATCGTGGGGTGGAGCACCCATTGCCATGAGCAGTGTTTACGCTCTGCGGTGCCGGGTTGCATGTCAGACGACCCTGCGGGGCCGCCCACTCGCCCCGACTTGTCAACCGTGCCCACCGAATATCATGATCTAGGTCGAGTCTTTAGCAAAGACGGGGCCCAATCGCTGCCCCCCCACCGTCCGTACGACTGCGGGATTGATTTGCTCCCAGGCGCCCCCTTGCCCACTAGCCGACTCTACAGTATCTCGAAGCCTGAGCGCGAGTCTATGGAGCGCTACATTACCGACTCCCTGGCAGCAGGCATCATCCGTCCCTCCACCTCTCCCTTGGGTGCAGGCTTCTTTTTTGTTGAAAAGAAAGACACGACCCTGCGCCCCTGCATTGACTATCGGGGACTGAACAAGATCACTATCAAAAACAAATATCCTCTACCTCTGCTCGCCTCAGCTTTTGAACTCCTTCAAGGAGCCACCCATTTCACCAAACTTGATCTCCGCAATGCTTATCACCTGGTCCGCATCCGCGAGGGGGACGAGTGGAAGACGGCCTTCAACACCCATCTGGGCCACTTCGAGTACCTGGTAATGCCGTTCGGACTCACTAACGCCCCTGCCGTTTTCCAAGCCCTGGTAAATGACGTTCTACGAGATTTTTTGAACCACTTCGTGTTTGTTTACCTTGACGACATTCTGATTTTCTCCAGATCCAGAGCTGAGCATGTTAAGCATGTGAGACTGGTGTTGCGCCGCCTGCTGGAGAATCGGCTGTTTTGTAAAGCGGAGAAGTGTGAGTTTCATGCCTCAACTGTCTCTTTTCTGGGTTTCATCATTGAACAGGGCTGGTTGCGAGCGGACCCGGCTAAGGTCAAAGCTGTGTTGGAGTGGCCTGTGCCCGGCACCCGGAGGAAGTTGCAAAGTTTTCTGGGATTCAGCAACTTCTACAGACGTTTCATCCGGGACTTCAGTAAGGTAGCACTGCCTCTCACACAACTTACATCACCCAAACAGCCGTACCTGTGGTCTCCAGCAGCTCAGCAAGCATTCGACCGTCTCAAGAGTCTGTTTGCCTCGGCCCCCATCCTGGCCCAGGCTGACCTCTCCCTGCCGTTCGTGGTGGAAGTGGACGCTTCTGATTCGGGAGTTGGGGCGGTTCTCTCTCAGCGCAAGGAAGGTAAACTACACCCCTGTGCCTTTTTCTCCCATCGGCTCACTCATGCTGAAAGTAATTACGACGTGGGCAACCGGGAGCTTCTTGCCATCAAGTTGGCGCTGGAGGAGTGGCGGCACTGGTTGGAGGGGAGCGAACATCCTGTTATCGTGTGGACAGACCACAAGAACCTCGCCTACCTCCAAGCGGCTAAGCGCCTGAACGCCCGACAGGCCAGGTGGGCATTGTTTTTTGCACGGTTTAACCTAACCATTACCTACAGGCCCGGGTCCCGGAATACAAAACCAGACGCCTTGTCACGCCAGTTCGCGCCAGACGTGGACCCTGAGGAGAAGGAGAGGCCCATTCTGCCGGCCTAATGCATTGTGGGGACCCTCACCTGGGAGATAGAAAGGGTGGTCCGAGATGCTCAGCGACAAGACATCCACAGGACAAGACTCAGCTGTCCATCTGCATGTAAAGGTCAAAGGTCACTCTTTCGAGGATGCCAATGTTCACATTTTGGACAGAGGACAGATGGTTTGAAAGAGGAGTGAAAGAAGCCATCTATGTCCACTGTGAGCGACCATCTTTGAACAGAGGCGCTGGTTTACGACACCAACTGTCTGCCATCTATAATCCAGTTTTGAGTTCCCTCCCCAGACGCCTTAAAGCCCACTCACATCCTGGGCCACCTGACCTCAGGAATTTGCATGATAGGGTGGGGCCAGGTTTCACAATGAGCTCACCCGAAACCCTGGTTGACTGGGACCCACAACCAGTTTCAAGTGCTTGTATTTTCATTTTCCCCAGATGTCTGAGTTCACTGATTTATGGTATCAGAGATCAAAGCATCAGACCTGTGCTCATATATTATCTTTGCTGTCGACTGAAATACTCAGTCATACAGCCGAGACTGAAGGCTGTGAAATAGACCCACTGGGATACATAGTTATACACACTGTCAGGAAAATGTCCCCACGGATGCAAATTCACACATTGCAATACCACCCATGGTCACTAGGGCATACACAAAGTTGTGAAAATTGAATCTGTGGGGACCATTTTTTTTTTTTTAAAAAAACTTAACCAGGAATATCAGCAGCCTGTTTTCTATTGAATACAATGGTTGTGCCCGTGGGGTCCCCACAGGAAAACTTGGTCCCGATGGCGTGACTGATATCTCTGGTCATGGACCCCAGGAGGATAGAAAAACAAATGCCCACACAAACACACACACACACACACAAACACACAAACACACACACCCTCACACACGTACACACATACACGCACACCCTCACACACACACACACACCTTCACACACACACACACACACACACACACACACACACACACACACACACACACCTTCAAACACACACACACACACACCTTCAAACACACACACATAAACCCACACACACCCTCACACACACACACACACACACACATATAAACCCACAAACACACACACCCTCACACACACACCCACACACACACCTGCACACACACACACACACAAAAACATACACATACACCCACACACACACACATACACACACACACACACACACACACAAACCCCCCCCCCACACACATACACCCACAAACACACACACACACACATACACCCTCACACACACACCCTCACACACACACCCTCACACACCCTCACACACACACACACACACACAAAAACATACACATACACCCACACACACACACACCCTCACACACACACACATACACCCACAAACACACACACACACCCTCACACACACACACACAAAAACATACACATACACCCACACACACACACATACACACACACACACACCCTCACACACACACACATACACCCACAAACACACACACACACCCTCACACACACACACAAAAAAATACACATACACACTCACAAACACACTCACACACACACACACACACACACACACACCCACCAAACACCCTCACACACCCACCAAACACCCTCACACACACACACACACAGACACCCACAAACACACACACACCCTCAAACACACACCCTCAAACACACACACACACCCTCACACACACACTCCCTCACACACACACACACCCTCACAAACACACCCTCAAACACACACACACACACACACCCTCAAACACACACACAACCACACACACACACCCTCAAACACACACACACACACACACACATACACACAACCAAACACACACACCCACACACCCTCAAACACACACACACACACACACACACACACACACACACACACAACCAAACACACACACCCACACACCCTCAAACACACACACACACACACACACCCACACACACACCCACACACACACACACACACACACACACACAACCAAACACACACACCCACACACCCTCAAACACACACACACACACACACACCCTCAAACACACACACACATACACACACACCAGTAGGAAAGCTGCAATTCCTACTCTTAACACTTACTCTTAATTATGAACTATATTCTTATTTGTTGCATATCATTTCATACAGTAAATGTTAGTTATTGTAATAATGATGTTCATGGCAATGTCAGAAAAAATGGTTTAAACAATATGGAATCAACTATAGGCTATTAATGTATTACTCCTATACTATAATGTAGGAGGGGGGTTGTAAGTAAACTGGAAAAAAATAATGCAGACATGTGATAGTCACATGAAAAGGTGTGACTACAGAGCGTATATACACAACCACAGCCCTCTAACCTATTAATTTCCTGCAGGAGGAGGATGAGCTGAAAAGAGCTTTGTGAGTCTTTCTGTTTTAAATGTTGGAATACTTTTTTGTGTTTTATTTCCACTGAAGATGTTAAAAACTGAATTTCTTTATTGAAATGTTACTTGCAAATCTGTCTCTGACCAATGTTACTGCTAACCAGCAGTATCAAGGGGTTTTGGAAAGAGTTTTATTTTCCACTCTGACTACACTGCCATGTTGTTTATTTCTCTTCATTAATGGAATCATGCTTTTTACTTTAAGGAGTAAAGCTTTGTTCTGTGAGACGTCGCGATACATTCTCCTGTATAACCTTCTGTTTGCAGACACAGTACAGATGGCACTGAGTCAGTTATTGTATATTATTGCTGCTTGTAGGATGACACTAACATATCCTGTATGTGGTTTTCTCAACATGCTTGCCAATCTTACAACTGTGGTCTCTCCTGTCACGCTGGTGGTGATGTCTCTGGAGAGATATGTTGCTGTGTGCTACCCACTGAGGCATGCTAGCATCATCACTATCACCAACACAGGTGTGGCCATCATTGTGATTTGGGCCATCGGATCACTAAATATATTGACTCGAGTTCTTCTGCTGTTAGAGTTTCCTTTTGAAGCCCTTGATAGTCTGCAGATGAAAGACTTTTGCTCTGAAATAGCAATGTCTGTTGGGTCTATGTCTGATGATTACAACAGAGCCTTTACATGTGTTCTGTTTATTTCAGCAAGTGTGGCAATCACATGCTCTTATATTGGTGTTATAGTAGCAGCCAGGTCGGCCTCCACAGATAAAGCTTCAGCCCGTAAGGCTTGTAACACACTGCTGCTACATCTGGTGCAGCTGGGTCTCAGTCTTTCTTCAACCATTTTTAACCCACTACTCACAGCACTTGCAAGAGTTTTAACAAGGATAGTGTTTGTGCGCATCCAGAATGTTTTTTATGTTTGTATTTTCATTTTCCCCAGATGTCTCAGTTCACTGATTTATGGTATCAGAGATCAAAGCATCAGACCTGTGCTCATATATTATCTTTGCTGTCGACTGAAATACTCAGTCATACAGCCGAGACTGAAGGCTGTGAAATAGAGTGTTAGTCAGTGTATACACCACACTTACAAGCATACAAACCTCAAAGTACCGTACTGCAATTCTGGATAACTCCTTCTGTTACTGACTTGACTTTTGAATTTTTATTGAAAACCATACAGTTGTCAAATGACACAAGTGAGGAATTATTTGCTGCTGTTTACTAAAGGAACATAATTCTTTATAATTCTCTCAAATTATTACATGCTTTGGTAAAACAGGAAAGAGCGTCACATTTGTTTAACCCCGTAATCTGTGTACAGCCACTCTATCTCAAGCACTGCTCAGGCAAAGAAAGTGCAGCAATTTTTAATTAGATGTAATTGGCCTACATTTGTGCTACTTCTAAACCTGCAGTTTAGCCTTGGAATTACTGTAGGTGTCCTAGAGGGTTTTCTTTGCATTTCAAGTTGTGCAAATAAATTCAGCACTTTGGAAAACTAAAGGTGCTTTGTGTTGGTAAAGTTGTTCTCTGCTATCAGTCTTGAATCATTTGGTGAATTTTCAATCAATAAAAAGTCTTAAATAGTTTGATCAAAGACTTTTTGTATATTGTATGGTGTTCACCCCATTACATAAATCGCCTTGAGGTGACCTTTGGGACTTTGTGATATATATATAGCTGTACTTTGCTTTTTTACAGCTGCCAAAATGGCATACCGGCAACATGTGAGCATACATTAAATAACCCAGCCTTACAGGTCTGCAGTTGAAAGCTTTTATTCAGGCAGCAGTGCGAGGTGAAGGATTCTCTGCAAGATACATGTAGATGTCACCAAACAGGGGCTGGGGGAGAATATGGATCACGAGTCCCCAAAATGTGTAGTTTCTCCTTTTTTTTTTTTTTTTGCCTGTCCCATTTGGTTCTTTAGCCGTTAGAATTGTTGTCTGAAGACCAACAAGGATACCCAATGGATTTATTTTGCCAAATGGATCATCATGGCATTGCCGTATTGGTCCATTTGATCAACCTTTGTTTTTATTATTTATTTTATTTTATTTTCAGTTGTTACAGACGGGACAGACATGAGTGAAGGATAGGAAAGGGAGAAAGAAAGAGGAAGGAAAAGAAAAACAGAAGGGGAGAGGGACAGTGAGAAAGGGGGGGAAAAAAATATCTCCGGGATCACCTGTTGGGAGAAAAAGAGTAGAAAACAAGCAAAAAAACAAAACAAAACAAAGCAACATACTATACACAACACCATCGCATTAATCTAGCTAAGTGTAAACAGCAGCAAATACCAAATATTGAACGTTGTTGTGCAGCACGCAGGACAGACAGCGCACAATGTGCTTTCAAGTAGCAGCCAAGAAAGGTGTGATTCAAGTCTACGAACAGCGAACACCTGTGTGCACACCTGTGTGGATCGGCGCGCTTGTATTCAAATGGTTTCCCCATGTAATGGTCTGCAAGAGGATGTAGAGAGCCATAGCCCTGTCCCCCAGGGCATGAAGCAGGCATGGGGGAGATCCAGGCCCCAGACATCCAGAGGCCCCAGAGTGCAAGAGCCCAAGGAGGACCACCGGAGGGGCATCCGTGCCACCTTCATGGGAAGGGCTGAGGATCCCCAGACGAGGGGTCACCCAGTAGCCACCAGGCAGAAACTAGAGGGGGCTGCACCGGCGTGCCCGCCGGCTCTGCCGGCAGCCAGCTGTGCCAGAGTGAACCGAGCCGCAGGCACAGAGGCCGGAGGCCCGAGGGCCCTCCGCGCCCCGGAAGAGGCCTGGCCGAGCAGCAGGCGCCAGGCCCCGCCAAGTAGCCACCGGGAGTGAGCTGGCACATGACCTGAGCGCCCAGCCCCAGACACCAAGAACCAACAATGCACCGACCCCTGAGGGCATCAGTCACCGGCAGGGAGTGTGGTGAGGGGAGATAGGCCTCCACACTTGGAGGGCCTGGGAGTTCCCAGAGAGGTGGAGTCTAAGACCCGACCTGACATATAGACACAGACAAACAGGCACACACAGACACAGACATGCATTCCCACCCTCATGCACACATATACAAACACTCAGCACTCACCCAACGTAGGAATAAACGTAAATGGACATGTACACACAATCACACTCCCCAAACATACTCTATACCCCGGGTCCAGGTATCCTCGCCCCCAGAGGGGGAAACGGCACCCAGACCCAAGAGATGTTACCCTTCCCTCCGGGGTGGAGGCAAGCAGACCGCCCCAGGCTCCGCAGCAGCAGGGAGGCCAATCGGACAGCCAGCATCTCTTCCCAGCCCCCCTGCCCCGATGGCTAGCAGAGAACGGGGGTGTGTTAAGACCCCATACCCTCCTCCTCTCGCTCAAGTGTAGTGTTGCTGCGTGTTGCTCTAAAGTGTATTTAAAACAAGGGAGAGCATGGTGCTGCTGCCAGAGAGCAGCAGGTGTTAGCACGGCCCCTCCCGAGAACCCTCAATGTCTACATGGATTTAAAATTGAGAGGTGGGCACCGGCGCCAGAGGTAGGTTTGAATACACAGACCGTCTACTGGATGCCGTTAGCGTTCCCACCTTCAAGGCCCTATATATATATATATATGTGTGTGTATGTTATGAGAGTGTAAGTAATGTGGATGTCTAAGTTGTGAGATAAAATTGAGGCACAGGTGGCCAGAAGAGGACAGAGGGGGGGGGGGAATGTCTCCCCTGCACCCTGGTGACACACCCGCACCCCAAAGCCCTACCTGTGTGGGTGGGTGTGGTGGAGCGGGAAGAGGGAGGCAGCCGGGGATGGGGAGGAAAAGAAGGGAGGGGAGGGTGTCCCTCCCTAGGGCCAGCTCCCCCGCTGACCCCAATAGGCACCCCCGTCCTCTGGTATCCACCAAGGCAAGGGAGCCCAGGCCCATCCAGACCGGGGCCTACGGCAGCAGCACCGCCAAGCCCCACAGAACCTGGGGCAGCCCACCCCACCCCACCACAGAGGTAACTGTACCCACCCCAACATTCAATCATCTGCCAGACTACACAAGACACAGACACCCAGGTTAAGTTTATTCTCCATCTCTCCTATGTCTCTCCCCCACCTGCAGAGTGGACTCCTGCAAAGATGGAACAACCTGCCAGTTGAAGAGCCCCCCGGTTAGGCCGATGCACAAGAGGCCCCCTGCGCCAGGGCTGAGCCCCCGTGCACCCACCCGCCCACAACCTCGGCGACACACCGACGAGGACCGAAGCCCCCAAGGCCCAGCCAGAGCCCCAGCACGGAGGCGAAGCACCCCCGAACCCCAAACCCCCACGCCCACCCCGAATCCACTCAGGGGCAGCCAGGCCACCAGGCCAGTAACCTACGTCCGCCAGCACAGACCATCCTCCAGCCCCGCTGCACGCGGCCACGAGGGGAACAACCTCTGAGAGCGACCAGAGCCACTAACCAGGTTATGAACACAACCCCCGGGTTAAGCCCTCCAGGGATAACGTCTCTAGGGGTCCTCCAGGTGCCCTAAGCCCATCCCAACCTCCACATCAACCACAATAGCCAAGGCGGGACCAAACCACGACCCCCCAACCCCGCTAGGTGATGGAGCCGATCAAAGGAGCCCAGAGGGATTGATCTAATGTGGTGGCAGAGGCTATATCGAGACTAATGTGATCTATTAGATAGTTTCTATATTGGCTAGAATTAAGATTATTTTTATTTTTCCAGTTCATGAGGACCGTTTTCTTGGCGATGCATAGGGCAGTAAAAACCATGTGGACTGTATTAGTTTCTGTAGTGACATCATCCAAATTTCCCAACAAGCATACTAAAGGGGAGGTTGGAATTTTACATTTCAGACACTTTGATAAGTCTTCACATATCTCGTGCCAAAACTTCTGCACTGGTGGACAGAACCAAAGAGCGTGGATGTAATTGTCTGGTGTATTGCCTTGACAGTGTGAGCAGTTGTTGGCGGATGTAAAGCCCATCTTGAACATTCGATGACCTGTATAGTGCACTCTATGCAGTATTTTGTATTGTATTAATTGCAGATTGGGATTTTTAATCAATTTAAAGGTTTTTAAGCACATCTGAGACCAGACGTTTTGGTCTAAGCTGACTGATAAATCTGCTTCCCACTTTGCAATAGGAAGGGATATTGATTCATCTATTTTAGAAAGTGTTCTGTATATTTTAGATAATAGTTTGGGGGATTTAAGAGTAAGAAATTGAACCACACTTGGTGGTGTTTGTAATTCAACTTGACTGAGGTTAAATTTCTTTTTTACTATGGATTTAATTTGTTGATATTCTAAAAATCTTTTCTTGTTGATCCCATATTGTGTAACTAGTCTGTCAAATGGAATAAATTCTGTTCCCTCTAATATATGTTCTAAGTATTTAATTCCTTTACAACTCCATTCTGGGAAATTAATCATATTATTGTTTTGTAATATGTCAGGGTTATTCCAGATAGGTGTACGTTCACATGGGATTAATGAAGACTCCGTTATTTTTAGAAACTCCCACCATGCTGTCAGAGAAAAGCTGATGTTGATGCTTTTAAAGCATTCATGTCTTTTGATGTTTGAGCTAATAAATGGTAGGTCTGAAATCTCTAGATCATTGCATAGTGCCTGTTCAACATCTAGCCAGGGCTCATCTAAGAGGGTACATTTTAACCATTCTGAGATGAACTGAAGCCTGTTGGCTAAGAAGTATTGGTGAAAATTAGGCAGATCTAATCCTCCTCTATCCTTGGTTTTTTGTAGCGTTTTTAAGCTGATACGCGGGGGTTTATCTTTCCAAAGGAATTTAGAAATATGTGAATCCAGAGATCTGAACCAATCTTGTGATGGTTTGTTGGGGATCATTAAAAATAAGTAATTTATTTTTGGCAAGATCATCATTTTTATAGTGGCGACCCTTCCCATGAGTGATATGGGTAGAGATTTCCATCTAGTCAGATCGCCTTCTACTTTCTTTAGAAGTGGGATGTGGTTTAATTTAATTAAGTCTGAAAGCTTAGGAGAAACATTAATACCTAAATATTTAATATTTCCAGATTGTAGTGGGGCAGAAGATGAATTATGGAAGGAGCAGTTAATGGGAAGAACTGTAGATTTTGGCCAGTTAATTGAATAATCTGAAACTCTTGAAAACCAGTTTATTAGAGTAATTACCTCAGAGAGGTTGGTTTGTGAGTTTTGCAGAAAAAGCAACACATCATCCGCATAGAGACTGATTTTATGTTCTACGTTCTTACATTTTATGCCCTTAATTGTTGTAGCCTGTCTAAATGCTGCTGCTAGAGGTTCGATAAAAATTGCAAAAAGTGAAGGGGAGAGTGGGCATCCCTGTCTGGTGCCCCTCAGGAGACAAAAGCTGGAGGATGTCTGGTCATTTGTTCTGATATGAGCTGTTGGGGAATTGTATAATATTCTTATCCAATTTATGAAAGAGTTTCCAAAACCAAATTTGTGTAAAGTTGCAAATAAAAATTTCCAGTTAACTCTGTCAAATGCTTTTTCTGCATCTAGAGATAATATTATGGTTTCAATGTTTTTATTGTATGAGTAGTCTATTAAATTAAGTAATCTACGAGTGTTTGTTGAGGAGTGCGGACCTTTTTTGAAACCAGTTTGGTCAGGATGAATTAAGAGGGGGGTTATTTTCTCTAATCTCTTTGAGAGAGCTTTGCAGATTATTTTAAGGTCTACATTTATAAGGGATATTGGACGATAACTTGAGGGAAATAAAGGGTCTTTTCCTGGTTTTAGCAGGAGACTAATGTTGGCAGAATTCATATTTGGTGGTAGTCTGCCATTTTTCTTGATTTCCTGCAACAATCCATGGAATACTGGTGCCAAAATTGTCCAGAATTCTTTGTAGAATTCTGCAGGAAAGCCGTCTGGACCTGGAGCCTTGTTATTGGGCATACTTATCAGGGCTTCCTGGAGTTCACCTGGCGTCAGTGGTGAATCCAGTGCCATTGCTTGACTGTCTAGTAATTTTGGAAGAGTTACGTTGTCAAGAAACAAATCAATTTCATTTTTAGACGGGTTTATTTGTGGTGAATATAAAGTTTCATAGAAATCCCTAAAAATGTTGTTTATTCTTCCAGGGTCATATATTGTGTTCCCCGATAAATCTTTAGTAGCACATATAGTTGTTTTTTCTTTATTTATTTTTAACTGGTTTGCTAGAAATCGACCTGATTTGTTACCGTGTTCAAAATTCTGCAAGCGAAGTCTTTGTACAAGGAATTGTGTTTTTCTATTAATAATTTCATTTAATTCTAGTTTTGTTTTGCATATTTTGTTCATTACTTCTTGATCTTGGTGGAACGCGTAGGCTTCTTCTAAGGATTTGATGGTTTTTTCTAATTCCTGAATATTTTTGTTTTCTTCTTTCTTTTTGTGTGATGAGAAAGAAATTATTTTACCTCTCATCACAGCTTTTCCTGCTTCCCATAGAACAGAAGCAGATGTTCCGGGAGTGTCATTAAAGTCTAAATATGAAATCCATTCCTTTTTAAAATATTTAATAAAGTCTTCATCTTTAAGTAGTGATGTGTTAAATCTCCAGTTTTTACTTGGCGTAGTATTATTCTTGTGCATTAGTGTTAAAGATACAGGAGCATGATCGCTGACAGCTATAGGGTGAATCTCAGTGTCTGAAATGTCACTCAGCAGTGAGCTGCTGACCAAAAAATAATCCAGACGAGAGTAGGAGTGATGAACATGTGAGAAGAAAGTATATTCCTTACTGTTGGGGTGAAGGGAGCGCCATGCATCGCAAAGGCCATAGTCGATCATATACTGTTTGATTATATTTGTGGATTGCCAATTGCGCTGAGTTCCTGTTGTGTTGAGCCTATCCATTTCTTCATTTAGTCCAAGGTTGAGGTCGCCTCCGAGAATGAGTGTGCAATCAAGGTGTTCAGAGAGTGCACTAAAAAATCCGTGGAAGAATGAGGGTTCATCAACATTTGGACCATATATACTTACAATACATAGTTTTTTGTTCAATATTGATAGTTTAATAATTAGAAATCTACCCTCTGGATCTATAACTGTATCGAGTACTGTAAAATTAACATTTTTATGTATTAAAATTGCTACTCCTCTTTGTCTAGAATTATAACAAGCTGCAAACACATTAGGAAACTCAGGTGTTTTAAGTTCGTTTAAACCTGTAACAGCCTGTAGTTTTTTAAGCTGGTTAAATATCTTTAACCTCTTTCCTCTGGTGCCAGCCCCATTTACATTCCATGTGACAAACCTCAGCATGCCCATAATTGTGTGTGTATGTCTAATGATGTAAGCTGGGTGTTTCGTTTAGACGGGTGGAGAGAATGTGGAAACATCACTTGTTTGTAAATAGAAAGAGAAAAAAGTGTGGTGATAGGCTCCATAAGTCTGACTATGTGTGTGACTATTCACTAATATGAACAAGCGTGGCTTGTGTATGTGTCCTGTAAGTCTGTGCTTGCTGTGAGGCTGTTGTAAATGTGCTGCCGTTGAGCGCATGTGTTTGCGTGATCGTGGTGTGAAAATATGGAGAAATAGAGGGTGTTGTTTGTGGGTGAGTGGGGAAGTAGGTGATCACAGCAGTGAAAGACAAGAGAAAGAAAGAAACCACATAAACTGTGAGCGACAACAAAAAAAAGAAAATAAACGGAAACATTCCAATTAAAGTAATGACGGAGGGTGACGGTGTTATATCTGCTATGACATCATACTGATATTACTAGGTTAAACCCATGTTAAAGGAAAAAGTGTGAATGAGTAAGAAAAGAATGTAGCGGGTTCTTATCTGGAGTGCAGTCAATATAACCACGGTGTGGTGCCGGGGTCGCGGTAGAGCTGTCCGTCCACGTAGAGCCGGTCCACGGCGATGACAGCACGGGAGCCTTTCAGGATGAAGCTACGTCGGACTGGGAACAGGACCTTGCGTCGTTCCAGGATCTCTTTGGGGAACTGGTCGTTCACGCTGAAGTCCGTTCCTTTCAGTTCCCTGCCGCGACTCTTCACCTGTTCCTTCTGTTTGAAATGACCAAATTTGGCCACAATAGGACGTGGTCTCCCGGTCCGCGACCTCACGCCCCCCAAGCGATGCACTCTGTCGAAGGCGATGTTCTTTACGGTGTCCTCCGGCAGCTTCAGGTGGATTTTAATGAAGCTTTTCACCGTTGCCTCCGCGTCCTCTCCGGTAGATTCTGGAATACCAGAAAAAACAAGATTATCTCTCATGCTACGGGCTTGTAGATCGATAATGGACTCTTTTATTTTTTTATTTTCAGTGTTTAGCTGGGTCACGTTATCAGCGAGAGATTTGACCGACTCCCGTAGCGTGGCATTTTCAGCGGCAAGCGTTTCCACCTGCTGCTGGCTGAATTCCAGGGATTCTCTCAGAGATTTAAATTCCCGGTGTAAAATCTCCACCAGGGACAGCCTCGCATCGAAACTGGACAATCGCTTGTCGATTGACTCCAGGATATCTGCGATGTCTTTGCCGGCAGGCGATGTTGTGCCGGGGGAATCTGCCGGGCGACATCTCTTCGATGACGGCGTCTCGGTTTTGACCGGGGAAGATGCACTCTGGGCTTTCTTCATTACTAACTCTTGGAAGTAGCGGTCGATGTATTCTTGGAGAGCGTCTAAACTCTCCCCGTTGTCCTCCAGGGTGTTAGAGATGATAAGACAGATGTTGTTAGTTATATGACAGTTGGTTAGTTTATTTGGCAGTACTGAAGCTTAAGGAAACTTTATTAAACTCTACGCTACCATTCGCTTTTTTTTCCGCCAAATCTCCGGCGTCAGACGTCACCTACAACATGGGTTGCTTACCTTACCCGTCACTTCCGTCGTACCCGTGTGTAGTTTCTCCTTATATCGTAGCTTTTTTCCATGAACAGATGATGGTCTTGATCCGGGACAGGTGAGATTTTTATTCTACTGAACAGCTCATGTGTGAGTCAGTCATGTGACTGAAAACTATGGATTCAAAATTGAAAAACAAAACAGAAACAAACAAACAACGAGAGAAAGGTTGCTGCCATTGGATGAGGTGGAAAATTAAGTTATAATGTGCTAACTTTGCAGGGCTTAACATATGTTCACATTAAATAATGATGGTTTGTCAATGCATGAGATGACTGTTGCTGTGGTTTGGTGCTATATAAATAAACTTAATTACATTTACAACATTACAATAATCTTACCTATTCAATTTCAATAATGTATCCACCATCTGAGTTACAGCACAGTCCTTTTCTAAAGTTTTCCGCAGTTTCCATATCTTCTCTCTCTGCTTATATAAGCTTATATTATGAAATATGTGATGAACAAGACAGAAAATAGAAATTATGAAACTCATTACTCATTACATGAGTTTAAGTAGTTTAAACCCGCTTCTGACTTCCCTCACTGCTTACTGTAAAATCCAACCAAGTATAACTAGCTTTTCCTAGTAAAAGGTCCTGGAATAGTCTTATTGTCAATCTTTGGAAACAGTCTCGACAGAGTTCAGCAGTTTCCTCTTTAAACAGCACTCCTGTTTTTTTCCAGCACACCACTAAATCCCCAGGTTGCTATCTCTATACCCCATACCTGTCAGTTCTCTTAATTGTCGCTCTATCCCCCTTTAATGGCTAGACCATATCAGGCATGACCACTGGGTTCGGGCAATTGACATAACATAAAAATCCTACAGACTATTACTAAAGCTAATCCTCCCAGTACTTTATTACTTTGTGCTCACACCATAACCTCTGTCTAACGAGCTTTCGGCCTTCTTTACAATTTAAACAACTAATCTTCTGGGACGGGCGATTCTCTGGGATCTATGCTTCTTTTAGATCACTGTGTCCCCCTTTGTTAGCCAGATCCGTTTGGTCTGGTACTTCCTGGATTCTCGCCAACCCCTTCGTGGTTTTGCTGTGGTTCTGGAATCTGCTCCTTCTGTAAAGGACAGAAAAGGCAAACACCTCTCGGTGAAGCCTCAATAATCTAATGTGTTCATTCCTTGTTCTTTTAGCTATTCAAAGTTGGCTCAGAATATCATGTTTGGTACTCTCTGATCTACAGGATTAGTCTAATTATTATAAATGTGTGTAAGTGTGTTTGCATTTACCGCTCTGCACTCTAAGTCCTTCAATATTGTCATGTGTGTATGAAAATAATTACAACCGCTTATTTTAGTAAAAGAAATCAAAAAGAAATCAAACATTTTCAATCTTAACATCTTCCCTTCTTTCACAAAAGCATATGTTTCATTCAGCCTGCTGTCCCACAGTTTCCCCTTCAGTGTGGTACTCAGCTTCTCATGAACACATGCGTTTTATCTTCTAAACGGGATTCAGTTTATTTTTAACCAGTTAAGCTTAAACATGAAAATAGTTTTATCATACCTAAATTATCAAACACAGAAAAGATCATACACTGATCATGGAACCCATTGTTTCAAATTAAACCTAAAATGTCATAAAATAACATTTTCATGTGTCAAACAGAAGGAAAATGCTTCACCACATCTAGGAAATTAAAAGAAAAAGGTTAGTCATATCATTTCTCAGAAAACCTCAGAAATTCTCCTCTAGAGTAAACTTGCTCCGGGCCTGCAAACCTGTGTTAAGAAATGAAGTCAGTTTAATTATCATGTAAAATCTCTTCTCGAGCTTTCTTCCACACCGCCCATGCCTGAATACAAAACCTGTTGATTAATATGAACTTCACATTTGCAACCCCTTTTTTCTTTTTCTTTAGCATTTCCCAACAATGACCCAATCACAGCCAGTCTTTGTCTCAGTATCCAGTCAGTCAAAACTTTAGTCCACATCGTCAGTCCAGTCACAGTCCAGTCACACACACTCATTCACCTGCATTCAAACTAGATATTGCTGATAGTGGAGTCCCGTGCGCGAGCTATTCCAGCCTCCATCACCAGCAAGATCACGTCATCATTTTTAAAAGGAAAAACAATTCTTTATGATCTTGGACTGGATTGACTCGCTGCAATCCTTTTAGACAGGGACTCACACTCTGATCGCGTCCCCACAGGCAGCCTTCTCCTGAGCCCATTGAAATCTGGAAAAGCTCACCTTATATTTGCTCTCACAAAAATGTTTTACAGCGCTGTTTACTCAATCTTGCAGGTCTGCTTAGAACAAAAATGAGAGAGAGAGAGCTGATTATTAAATCGTCAAAACATAAAACATCCTCGCCATAAGGGTGACACCTGACAGGTTTCCTCTAAGTGCACTGTTACAAAAATATTGGGCCCAGTTCTGGACATGTCCATGTATAGAAAAACTCTCTCTGTTAAAATAAGAAGACAACCCAAACCTAACTGGCAGAATCAACCTATCACTAAACAAAAAACCTAAATCTGCCAGATTAATCACAGAAAAGTTTTGGTTCCTAGTATAACAATATGTTATGGGGATTAGAACTTCGGGTGCCATGAAAGATGCTACTCCTGCCTTACAGTTTTTCTCCATTGGTCCATTTCTCGAAACAATTCAATTCAATTCAATTTTATTTATATAGCGCCAAATCACAACAAAAGTCGCCTCAAGGCGCTTCATAGATACAGAGAAAAACCCAACAATCATATGGCCCCTATGAGCAAGCACTTTGGCGACAGTGGGAAGGAAAAACTCCCTTTTAACAGGAAGAAACCTCCGGCAGAACCAGGCTCAGGGAGGGGCGGGGCCATCTGCTGCGACCGGTTGGGGTGAGAGAAGGAAGACAGGATAAAGACATGCTGTGGAAGAGACACAGAGATTAATAACAGATATGATTCAATACAGAGAGGTCTGTTAACACATAGTGAGCGAGAAAGGTGACTGGAAAGGAAAAACTCAATGCATCATGGGAATCCCCCGGCAGCCTACATCTATTGCAGCATAACTAAGGGAGGATTCAGGGTCACCTGGTCCAGCCCTAACTATATGCTTTAGCAAAAAGGAAAGTTTTAAGCCTAATCTTAAAAGTAGAGATAGTGTCTGTCTCCCGAATCCAAACTGGAAGCTGGTTCCACAGAAGAGAAGAGAAAGATCAATTGGAGAAAAAGAGTCTAACTTAACATCAATGGTACTAAGAGTAGCTGTAGATAATGTTACATCTGTGGGATGATTATTGGTAATTTTTTCTCTAATGATAAAAATTTTATTTGTGAAGAAGTTCATGAAGTCATTACTAGTTAACGTTAAAGGGATGGTTGGCTCAAGAGAGCTCTGACTTTTTGTCAGCCTGGCTACAGTGCTGAAGAGAAACCTGGGGTTGTTCTTATTTTCTTCAATCAGTGATGAGTAGTAAGCTGTTCTGGCTTTGCGGAGGGCTTTCTTATAAAGCAACAAACTATTTCTCCAGGCTAAATGATGATCCTCTAAATTTGTGACACGCCATTTCCTCTCCAAATTACGAGTCATCTGCTTTAGGGTACGTGTTTGAGAATTATACCACGGGGTCAGGTACTTCTGATTAGAGACCTTAGTTTTCACTGGAGCTACAGTATCCAGAGTCGTACGTAGTGAGGAGGTGAAATTATTAACAAGATAATCGACCTCTGTTGGGGTAGCGTTCAGATAGCTGCTCTGCTCTGTGTTGGTACAGGGCATTGACGATGATAACAGTGGCTGGATTATATTCTTAAACTTAGTTACAGCGCTTTCAGAAAGACATCTACTTTGATAAAGTCCACTCTCCACTGCTGCGTAATCAATTATTGTAAATGTAAATGTTATCAAGAAATGATCAGACAGGAGAGGGTTTTCAGGAAACACTGTTAAATGTTCAGTTTCTATGCCATATGTTAAAACAAGATCTAGAGTGTGATTAAAGTGGTGGGTGGGTTCTTTTACATTTTGAGAGAAACCAATTGAGTCTAACAACAGATTAAATGCCATGTTGAGGCTGTCATTTTTAGCATCAACATGGATGTTAAAATCACCCACAATAATTATTTTATCTGAGCTCAGAACTAAATTAGATATAAAGTCTGAGAAATCAGACAGAAACTCTGTGTAAGGCCCAGGTAGACGATAGATGATAACAAGTAAGACTGGTTTCTGAGTTTTACAGCAGGGGTGGACAATGTTAAGCATCAGGCTTTCAAATGAATTAAAAGTCTGTCTTGGTCTTTCATTAATTAATAGACTGGTGTGAAAAATTGCTGCCACACCGCCCCCTCGACCTGTGCTTTGAGATTTCTGGTAGTTAGAATGACTCGGGGGTGTTGATTCATTTAAACTAACATAATCATCCTGCTGCAACCAGGTTTCTGTAAGGCAGAGTAAATCAATTTGTTGATCAAGTATTAAGTCATGTACTAACAGAGACTTGGAGGAGAGAGACCTAATATTTAATAATCCACATTTCACTGTTTTACTCTTTGGTTCAGATGTGGATACTGTATTGTTCTTTCTTTGTAAATGTTTAAGTTGTTTGTTGCTGGTTTTTAGTTTGTTTTTTGTCTTTTTGGAAGCAGACACAGTCTCTATGGAGATGGGTTTTTGGGGGGGTAGCAGGAGGAGGGAAGCTGCAGAGAGGCGTGTAAGACTGCAACTCTGCTTCCTGGTCCCAACTCTGGATAGTCATATTTTGAGGGGTTTAATAAATTTGTCCATATTTCTAGAAATGAGAGCTGCTCCATCCAAAGTGGGATGGATGCCATCTCTCCTAACAAGACCAGGTTTCCTCCAGAAGGTTTGCCAATTATCTATGAAGCCCACATCATTTCTGGGACACCACTCAGACAGCCAGCAATTTAAGGAGAACATGCGGCTAAACATGTCACTCCTGGTCTGATTGGGGAGGGGACCAGAGAAAACTACAGAGTCCGACATTGTTTTGGCAAAGTTGCACACCAATTCAATATTAATTTTAGTGACCTCCGATTGGCGTAACCGGGTGTCATTACTGCCGACGTGAATTATGATTTTATTGAATTTACGTTTACCCTTAGCCAGCAGTTTTAAATTTCCTTCAATGTCGCCTGCTCTGGCCCCTGGAAGACAATTGACTATGGTTGCCGGTGTCTCTAGCTTCACATGTCTGAGAACAGAATCACCAATTACCAGAGTTTGACCCCCAGCGGGTGTGTCACCGAGTGGGGAAAAACGGTTAGACACATGAACGGGTTGGTGGTGTACCTGGGGCTTCTGTTTAGGACTATGCTTCCTCCTCACCGTTACCCAGCCGCCCTCTTTCCGCAGCTGCTTGGGATCTGCCGGGGAACAGCTAGCGGGGCCTACGCTATCTTCGGCTGCACCAGCTACAGGGGCCTGGCTAGCTAAGGGTGAGTGAAGGGTGCGAAGCCGAATCTCCAGTTCAGTAATCCTGGCCTCCAGAGCTGCAAATATGCTACATTTGTTACAGATATCATTACTGCTAAAGGAGGCCGAGGAGTAACTAAACATCTGACACAATGAGCAAGAAAGTGCAGGAGGGACAGGTGGCTACGAGCTAAGCTAGCGAAACAGTACAGAGACAGTGAGTGAATACTTTGGCTATAAATTAGGTAGTGAGTACACAGAAAGTGTGCTTCGGATGAAGCACGTGAAGATTATACTGTGAAAAAAAAGAATGTATTTAAAAGTTGTTAATTAAACTGCTAAGCAAATAAGCTACTCAGAACACAGAACAGAAAAGGGCAGTGATCTGTCCGTCAGTATGAAGTTGGTGTGTGCTTTGGTGAACAAAAACTCGAGATCGGTAGCAGGAAGATGGGAGACTCGTGTTTCACTGGAATAGTGGTGAATTAAAACATCCTTTGTTGGGGACATTTAGGTGTAAATGCATCCATACAGGCGAGACAGAGGCAGACCAGACAGTGAAGAAAACAAGGCAAACATTAGAAATATTAAAACGGAAATATAGGATTAATATAACATACAATTAGGGAAAATGTAAGGAACACAATGTAAATGATATTGCAAAGTCATTAAAACAGCATACTCTGATTAAAAGAAACATGTAATTGGGTAGGATGATATTAATAATAATAATAATAATAATAATAATAATAATAATAATAATAATAATAATATTAAAAAACATGTACAAGATGGGCATGTATACTTGTACCCAGAATTTAACAACTATAAAGTTGTAGCATGCCAGTACCTTACCCCATCCATTATATCCACACTTTCAGAAAAGGATATGGTCAATATCTTTACAAATACTATCTAAACTTAAACGGCATATTCCCTCTGCTTCTTCTGCTTCTCGTATACACCCTCAGGGTTTGTGATCAGCCAGCGGCTCATATGATAATTAATCCTGTAAAATAATATTCTTTCGGTTTATGAATCTGTTTGCATGGATTTCTTAATCCGTTTCCACTGTTAGCAGAAGTTGTGCATGCAGTTTTGGTGTGCTGCTCTCCAAGACTACAAGCTGTGTTAAAGTTGGAAGTAACTGGCCGATGTTCCACTGTTGAAGATCAGCTGCCCATTTGTTGCACATTGTGGGAATGGAGAAGTTGAGGCCCTTGCAGGCTACCCACAATTTCCCCAAACTGAGCGATTATACATCTTGCTTCCATATTTGTATCTTGTGTCACTAAAAATACATTTTATTTTAATTTTGTACATTGATTAATGACCTGCAGAATCTCCTTATCATATTAAGTGATTCATAATTGTCACTTTATGCTTTCTCCATCTCTACAGTGATAACATCCTTTAGGTTCATTTTCTGCAGGCAGGTTTCTGAGAGAGAACAGGCAGATTTACACTCTAACCTGCAGCGTTCTATAGATGGACACATAAAGAAATGGAAAAAATTACATGTATGTGCTAACTTTCTAAACACTTTGTTACATTTATGATTAAGTAGATTAAACACATTTATGTCGGCCTTGGCTCATAGTTCTTGTCTTCAAATTAACTTTGTGTGTGTTTCAGGTCCTGCACTCTCAAAGACTGAATGAACCAGCATTGCAGCCATGGGTCACTGTGAGCATCACAGGGAAGGTTGAAGCCGCCCACTGCACCTGTAAGGCCGGAGTCGTGGAGACCTGCACCCACGTCACTGCTCTTCTGTTTAAAGTAGAAGCAACAGTGTTGATCTGTGGCACAAGGACTGTTACAGATGAGCCTGCATGCTGGGTTTTGCTGGGTAATATGACCAAGATACAGTCAGTGGTTGGCCGTAAGATAGACTTCTCTTCAGCTGCCCAAAAAAAAGGCTCTTGATCAAAACATAAACAGACCATCTGTAGTGACAGGTAAAAGGAGCCGTCCTCAAAAAAGAAAAATCCCACCTGCTACTGTGGAGGAGTTGTCACTGCTATAATGCCATAATGTTTTATCTAGGGGTCTAGATTTGTGCCTGTAGTGCACTGCCGTGTAAATAATATGCATTTACTGAATATGTACTGACTGAGTCTCACTGTTCAAAAATTAAATAAAGAAACAAACTATTTTTTGCCTTTTTTTATTAAAACCACTTCATAGAACATCACATCAGTTACAATGTAGAATCCATGTCACTGGAGCATTTTGATTCAATAAACAGTAAAAAGGTGAGCTGTGAAGACCAAGGACAAGTGCAGTTCACAGGTTTTCTATCTAAGGAATCCCAGAAGATTGCATGGTGTCATTGCCCAGCAGTTGTTCGCAGGACATATGGACTCAACCTCAACAATCCTTCACACTGAGCAGCATGAAGTGAGAGTGCAGAGGAAAAACTCCCCTTTAACAAGAAGAAACCTCCAGCAGAACCAGAACCCGGTTCAGTACCAGCAGCCATCTGGGTTTGGAGGAGAGAGACAGAGACACAGAACTACCAAAAGTTTTTTTTTTTTATGTGATTGACTGTTGTTGTAATTCAAGCCCTGAGTGTAGAGCAGGTAAGATAAAGTTGCATCCTAAATTGCACGCAGAGTGTTTAGTTTATGACTTTTTCACCTGGTCATTTCTTGATGAACGGATGGTCTTTCAGGGTTGACCAAGCTGGTACCCTGGCCACCTTGACTCTGTTCTCTGCAAGATGTTGCAAAAAACAAAATCATATGGAGACAATATTGGACACAAAAAATATATAACAATTTAGTTAAATGTAGCATTAACTCATAAGTCTTGCTAAAGAAAACCTTGTATTATGATTCATCACAGCAGCAGTTCGGTTGGATGATATCAGCAACTGCAGCAAGTGTCTTGCTGACTGAATAATTTCATCTTGCATAATCTGAAACAAACACATAAAGACAGAAACAATTTATAAATTAACGTTCGATAAAATCTAAGAATTAATCATTTATTAGATACCAATATGAATATGTCTACCATAAAACTTCTGTGGAGCAAAGTTACATTCAATCAAGATGGTCTGGCATGGAAACACTAAATGTACAAGGATGCAAAAACACGTCAGACACATCCACTATGAACTAAGAGCAAGCGACTTAGGTGGCAAAAGATTCTAAACTAGAAGTTCTTAAATAAGACGCAGGAGATGAGATTACAGCTACCATGCTGAGAGTGCAACTTAACTTTTCCTATTAAAAACCACTATGAGCGAGCATTTAGCCACAATACTAAGGGAACTACACTTCTTCTTTGAAGGCACTATGAACGAAAATACAATGTGTTCCTATGGACACACAGTCAAACACTTCGAAGACATGAAAGAGACTTTAGACTCTAACAGGCTCAACAACACGAACTGAAAACGAGGTACTAGTTAATCGGTTAAATGGGTGGTGAGGTCCAAGAGGGAGATTTTGAGTTGTCGTGGACCAAAGAGGGGAACCCGCCACCAGATAACATGCGGAGCAGCAACCGTGAAATGAAGCCAGAGAGGAATTATGTGGCAAAAACACTGTAATGAGGGAGACAGGTGTGAGGAGGTGTTCCAGCCATTACAACAGTGTGGTGAAATGTAACCGGTCTTACTTTTTTGCTGGAGGAAAAATGGCGTGGAGGGGGGTAAGTGATCCGAATATAAAAACAGGAGAGTCCAGAGAATAACTCCGTGAATATCTGAGGCTGGGCAAGGGGGCAGGTAGGTAAAGAGGTGCGGAGAATCTGCGAGTTGATCAGCGGATTAATGGGCCAGTGTTGCAGTGGGGAGCAGCAATATCCAGTGGATTACTGTGAGGACAGAAAATAACGTTAGCACGAGAATATCTATGACTATGTTTCTTCATTGATTATAGAAGCCTTCACCAACGTGAGTTAGCAGACGTTCTGGCGATGAGTTCTTGAGAACGCTGATCATAAAAAGCCTGCAGCCTAATTACTCTCAGGCGTAATGATGACAAGGAAATAGGGCCGCCCCCTGAGGTGGAATCACCAGGACGCAGAAAAGTTTGAGCACTCACCCGGACCATGACAGAGGTCTGGGATGTGGGGCCTCCCTGCTACTGTGGAGCCGGGGACGGTCTGCTTGTCTCCACCCCAGGGAAAAGGGTAACATCTCCTGGGTCTAGGTGCAGTTTCCCTCTCTGGGGGCAAGGCTACCTGGCCCTGGGGTATAGGGTGTGTTTGGGGAGAGTGGTTGTGTGTACAGTGTCCATTTGTGTCTGTCTCTGCTTTGGGTGAGTGTCGAGTATTTGTATATGTGTGCATGAGGGTGGGACACATTTGTGTCTGTTTGTTCCTGTACGTCTGTGTCTGTATGTCAGGTTGGGTCTTAGACTCTACACTTCTGCTGAGTGACGTTTCAGACACTGAGATTCACCCTATAGCTGTCAGCGATCATGCTCCTGTATCTTTAACACTAATGCACAAGAATAACACTACGCCAAGTAAAAACTGGAGATTTAATACATCACTGCTTAAAGATGAAGACTTTATTAAATATTTTAAAAGAGAGTGGACTTCATATTTAGACTTTAATGACACTCCCGGAACATCAGCTTCTGTTTTATGGGAAGCAGGGAAAGCTGTGATGAGAGGTCAAATAATTTCTTTCTCATCACATAAAAAGAAAAAAGAAAACAAAAATATTCAAGAATTAGAAAAAACCATCAAATCACTAGAAGAAGCCTACGCGTCCCACCAAGATCAGGAAACATTGAACAAAATACGCAAAACAAAACTAGAATTAAATGAGATAATTGATAAAAAAACAAAATTCTTAGTACAAAGACTACGCTTACAAAATTATGAACATAGTAATAAATCCGGTCAATTCCTAGCAAACCAGCTAAAAATAAATAAAGAAAAAACAACTATATGTGCTGTTCAAGATTCATCTGGGAACACAATATATGAACCGAAACAAATAAACAACATTTTCAGGGATTTCTATAAAACGTTGTATTCACCACAAATAAACCCATCTAAAAAGGAAATTGATCAGTTTTTAGACAACATAACTCTCCCAAAATTATTAGACTCTCAAGCAATGGCACTGGATTCGCCACATCAGGTGAACTCCAGGAAGCCCTGATAAGTATGTCCAATAATAAGGTTCCAGGTCCAGACGGCTTTCCTGCAGAATTCTACAAAGAATTCTGGACGATTCTAGCACCAGTTTTTTACAGAACGTTGTTAGAAATCAAAGAAAAGGGCAGACTTCCATCAAATATGAATTCTGCAAACATTAATCTCCTGCTAAAACCAGGCAAAGACCCTGTATATCCCTCAAGCTATCGTCCAATATCCCTTATAAATGTAGGCCTCAAAATAATCTGCAAAAGCTCTCTCGAAGAGACTAGAGAAAATAACCCCCCTCTTAATTCATCCTGACCAAACTGGTTTCATAAAAGGTAGGCACTCATCAACAAATACACGTAGATTGCTTAATTTGATAGACTACTCATACAGTAAAAACCTTGAAACTACAATATTTTCCTTAGATGCAGAAAAAGCGTTTGACAGAGTTAACTGGAAATTTCTATTTGCAACTTTACACAAATTTGGTTTTGGATCTTCTTTCATCAACTGGTTAAAAATAGTTTATAATTCCCCAACAGCTTGTGTCAGAACAAATGACCAGACATCCTCCAGCTTATGTCTCCTGAGGGGCACCAGGCAGGGATGCCCACTCTCCCCTTCACTGTTTGCAATTTTTATCGAACCACTAGCAGCAGCAGTTAGACAGAATTCAGCAATTAAGGGCATAAAATGCAAGAACTTGGAACATAAAATCAGCCTTTATGCGGATGATGTGTTACTCTTTCTCCAAAATTCACAAACCAATATCTCTGGGGTGATTGAATTGATAAACTCTTTTGCAAGAATATCAGATTACTCAATTAACTGGTCAAAATCTACAGTCCTTCCGATTAATTGCTCCTTCCATAATTCCTCTTCTACTCCACTGCAATCGGAAAATATAAAATATTTAGGTATTAATATTTCTCCCAAGCTTGCAGATCTAACTAAATTAAACCATACCCCACTTTTAAAGAAAGTAGAAGGTGATCTGGATAGATGGAAATGTCTACCCATATCACTCATGGGAAGGGTTGCTGCTATAAAAATGATGGTATTACCAAAAATAAATTATTTATTCTCAATGATCCCAACTAAACTGCCGCAAGATTGGTTCAGATCTCTAGATTCATATATGTCCAAATTCCTTTGGAAAAATAAGCCCCCACGTATAAGCTTAAAAACACTACAAAAGACCAAGGATAAAGGAGGATTAGAACTACCTAACTTTCAGCACTACTTCTTAGCCAACAGGCTTCAGTTTATCTCAGGATGGCTAAAACATACCCTCTTAGATGAACCTTGGCTAGATGTAGAACAAGCACTTTGCAATAATCTAGAGATTTCAGATCTACCATTTATCAGCTCAAACATCCAACGACATGAATGCTTCAAAAGCATCAACATCAGCTCTTCTCTGACAGCATGGTGGGAGTTTCTGAAGTTGACAGAGTCTTCATTAATCCCATGCAAACGTACACCTATCTGGAACAACCCTGACATATTACAAAACAATAATATGATAAACTTTTCAGATTGGAGTGGTAAAGGAATCAAATATGTAGAACATATACTAGAAGGAACAGAATTTATTTCATTTGACAGACTAGTTACACAATATGGGATCAACAAGATTTTTAGAATATCAACAAATTAAATCCATAATAAAAAAGAAATTTAAACCGGGTCAAGTTGAACTACAAACACCACCAAGTGTGGTTCAATTTCTTACTCTTAAAACCCCCAAATTACTATCCAAAATATACAGAATGCTTTCTAAAACAGATGAATCAATATCACTTCCTATTGCAAAATGGGAAGCGGATTTATCAGTTAACTTAGACCAAAACTTCTGGTCTCAGATTTGCTTAAAAACCTTTCATCTAATCAGAAATCCCAGTCTTCAATTAATTCAATACAAAATACTACATAGAGTGCACTATACAGGTCATCGGATGTTCAACATGGGCTTTACGTCTACCAACAACTGCTCACACTGCCAAACCAATTCACCGGACAATTATATCCACGCTCTTTGGTTCTGTCCACCAGTTCAGAAGTTTTGGCGCGAGATATGTGAAGACTCATCAAAGTGTCTGAAATGTAACATTCCAACTTCCCCCTTAGTGTGTTTGTTGGGCAGCTTAGATAATGTCACTTCAGAAAAGAATATAGCCCATATGGTTTTTACTGCCCTATGCATAGCCAAGAAAACAGTCCTCATGAACTGGAAAAATAAAAACAATCTTAATTCTAACCAATACAGAAATTATCTATTAGATTACATTAGTCTTGATACAGCCTCTGCCACCACATTAGATAAATCGCTCTGGGCCCCTTTGATCAGCTCCATCACCTAGTGGGGGTGGGGGGTCATAGTTTGGTCTCGCCTTCACTGTTGTGATTGGTGTGGGGGTAGGGTCGGGCTTAGGGCGTCGAGAGGTTCCCCGGGAGCATCTTCCTTGGGGGGCTCAACCCGGGGTAGCGGTCATGGCCAAGTAGGGGCTCTGTTGGCACTTAGGTGACGGTTTCCTCGTGGCTGCGTGCAGCGGGGCTAGGGGAGGGTCTGTGCTGATGGACGGGGGTTACTGACCTGGTAGCCTGGCTGCCCCTGGGTGGGTCCGGGACTGGCGTGAGGTTCTGGGGGCGCTCCGGCTCTGGCCTGGGGCCCTGGCCGGGCCTCGGGGGCTTGGGTCCTGGTTGGTGTGTTGCCGGGGTTGTGGGCGGGTGGGTGTATGGGGGCCCAGCCCTGGCGCGGGGTGCCGCCGGTGCGTCGAGCCACCTGGGGGGCTCTTCAACTGGTGGGGGGGGGGGGTTTGTCACATCTTGCAGGAGCTTTCCTCTCTTCAGGAACTCTCTCTGCAAGAGGGGGAGATACAGGAGAGGTGGAGGAAGATCTCAGCCTGGGCGTCTATTGTCTTATGTAGTCTGGAAAATGAGTGGATGATGGGGTGGGTGCAGTTTTCTCTGTGGTGGGGTCAGGTGGGCTGTCCCGGGCTCTGTGGGGCCGGGCAGCACCGCTGCACTGGGCCCCGGTTCGGATGGGCCTGGGCTCCCTTTCCCTGGCGGGTCGCGGAGTATGGGGGTGCCTACTGGGGTCAGCGGGGGAGCTGGCCCCAGGGAGGGGTCACTTGCCCCTCCCTTCCTTCCCTCCCCATCTCCAGCTGCCTCCCTCTTCCCGCTCCACCACAACCACCCACACATGCAGGGCCTTGGAGTAGGGGTGTGTCACCAGGGTGCAGAGGAGGTAACCCCCCCCACTCTGTCCCCTTCTGGCTGCCTCTGCCTCAATTTTATCCCACAACTTAGACATTCACATTACTCACACTCTCATTACACATACATATAGGATCTTGGGGGTGGGCACGCTACACGGAATCCAAATTACCATCAGGGTGTACACCTCACCCCTGGCATCGTTGCCCACCTCTCGATTTTAAATACACGTAGACATTGAGGGCTAGCAGGAGGGGCTATGCGCTTACCTGCTGCTCTCTGGCAGGTAGCTCCATGCCCTCCTGGGTTTTAAATGCACCTTAGAACATACATACATCAACACTACAATGAGCGGGTGGAGGGAGGTTAGGAGTCTTCTCTCACCCCCCGTTCTCTGCGACCTGCTGGAGCGGGGGGGCTAGGAGGAGGAGTTGGCCGTCCGACTGGGGTCCGGAATGTGGGGCCTCCCTGCTGCTGCGGAGTCGGGGCGGTCTGCTTCTCCCCACCGCAGGGAAAAGGGTAGCACCACCTGGGTCTGGGTGCAGTTCCCCCCTCCAGGGGCAAGGGTACCTAGACCCGGTTTGTAGAGTACGCTTGGGGAGTGTGATTGTGTGTACAGCGTCTCTTTATGTCTGTCTCCACGTTGGTTGAGTGTGGAGTAAGTGCATATGAGAGCATGAGGGTGGGAATGGATGTTTGTATCTGTGTGTGCCTGTATGTCTGTGTCTATATGTCAGGTTGGGTATCAAACGCCACCTCTCTGTGGACATCTCAGGCCCTCCAAGGTTTGGAGGCCTATCTCCCCCCACCACTTCCCCTGCCGGGGGCGGACTCCCTCAGACATCGGTGCGTTGGTGGTTCTTTGTGTCCGGGGATGGGCGTCCAGGTACACACCGGCTCACTCCTTGGCGGCTGCTTATCGGAGCCTGGAGCCTGGGGCTCGCTCGGGCCACTTCGGAGGTGGGGTGCCCCCGGCCTCTTGGCCTGGGGCTCGGTCACTCAGGCACAGCTGGCTGCCGGCGGAGCTCACGGGCACGTCACTGCAACCCCCCCTGGCTTCTGCTCCGTGGCTGCTGAATGACCCCTCATCTATTCAATTCAATTCAATTCAATTCAATTTTATTTATATAGCGCCAAATCACAACAAAAGTCGCCTCAAGACGCTTCATAGATACAGAGAAAAACCCAACAATCATATGACCCCCTATGAGCAAGCACTTTGGCGACAGTGGGAAGGAAAAACTCCCTTTTAACAGGAAGAAACCTCCGGCAGAACCAGGCTCAGGGAGGGGCGGCCATCTGCTGCGACCGGTTGGGGTGAGAGAAGGAAGACAGGATAAAAGACATGCTGTGGAAGAGAGACAGAGGTTAATAACAGATATGATTCAATACAGAGAGGTCTGTTAATACATAGTGAGCGAGAAAGGTGACTGGAAAGGAAAAACTCAATGCATCATGGGAATCCCCCGGCAGCCTACATCTATTGCAGCATAACTAAGGGAGGATTCAGGGTCACCTGGTCATGCCCTAACTATATGCTTTAGCAAAAAGGAAAGTTTTAAGCCTTAAAAGTAGAGATAGTGTCTGTCTCCCGAATCCAAACTGGAAGCTGGTTCCACAGAAGAGGGGCCTGAAAACTGAAGGCTCTCCCTCCCATTCTACTTTTAAATACTCTAGGAAGAACAAGTAGGCCTGCAGAGCCGGAACGAAGTGCTCTAATAGGGTGATATGGTACTACAAGGTCATTAAGATAAGATGGGGCCTGATTATTTAAGACCTTGTATGTGAGGAGCAGGATTTTGAATTCTGGATTTAACAGGAAGCCAAAACAGGAGAAATCTGCTCTCTCTTTCTAGTCCCTGTCATCTGGGACTCTCCTCAGCTCTTTTTGGGACAGTGGCTCAGCTGCCCCTCTGTTGGTCTTCCTTGGTCTCTTGTGTTCTGGGGGCCTCTGGATGTCTGGAGTTTGGATCTCCTCCATACCTGCTTCATGCCCTGGAGGACGGGGCAGTGGCCCCCCACACCCTCTAGCAGATCATTACATGAAGGAACCTTTTAAAAAACAAGCGCGTCCATGCTCACAGGTGTACACACGGGTGCTCACACACACAAAGTACACCCTTTTTGGCTCCTACCTCAAAGCACACTGTGCTGTCGATCTTTTGTGCTGCACAATAATGTTTAATATTTAGTATTTACTGTCATATTCCCATAGATCATTGTGATGTTGTTTATTCTATTACTCTCGTTTTCTTCTGCTTGTTTTCTTTTTTCTTTCTCAACAGGTGATCCAGGTGATTGATATTTGTTTTTTGTTTTTTTCTGCTTATTCTGTTGGTTTTTGTTTTTTGCCCTTCTCCCCTGTCCCTCTTCTCAACTGTTTTTCTTTCCCTCTTTCTTTCTCCCTTTTCTTTCCCCCAGTCGAGTCTGTCCCGTATTCAGCAAGTGAAAATAAAATAAATAATAAAAGGTGAATCAAATGGACCATTACGGCAAAGCTGGGATGGTCAATTTGGTAAAGAAAATCTGTTGGGCATCTTTCTTCGCCTTTAGACAATAATTCTGATGGCAAAAGAGCCAAACGGGACAGGCAAAAAAAAAAAAAAAGACTCTACACTTCTGGGAAGACCTCAGGCCCTCCAAGATATGTAGGCCTTTCTCTCCTTTCCACACTCTGATGCCCTCAGATGTCGGTACGTTGGTGGTTCTTGGTGTCCTGGACTGGGCGCTCAGGTGTGTACCAACTTACACCTGGTGGCTGCTTGGCGGGGCCTGGCACCTGTGGCTCGGTTGGGCCCCTTCCAGGGGGTGGGGGGGCCCTCTGGCCTCCGGCCTCTGAGCCTGGGGCTCGGTCCACTCTGGCGCATCCAAAGTATTCAGAATATGTTACTCTCATTGAGTAAAATTATTAGTATTTACTGTAATTTACACTTAGCTAGATTATTGTAATGGTGTTGTGTTTATGTTGATCGCTTTTTTGCTTGTTTTCTCTTTTGTTCTTTTTTCTTTTCTCATCAAGTGATCCTGTTAATTTTTTTTTATGTGCACTTTCTCACTGTCCCTCTTCCCCTCTGTTTTTCTTTCCCTCCCTCTCTTACTTTATTTCTCCATTTCCTATCCCCCAGTCATATCTGCCCAATCTGTAAGAACTGAAAATAAACTAAACTAATAATAATAACAAAGTTGGACCAATATGGCAAGGCCGTGATGATCCACTTGCCAAAGTAAATCTGTTGGGCATCTTCTTTGGCCTTCAGACAGAAATTCTGATGGCTACAGAACCAAACGGGATGGGCAAAAACAAAGAAGAATGTTTACATTGCTCATTAGTGATCATTGTCATGTGACACTGCAACTGAGTGTCACATGACACTGTAAGGTTGCGAGGACAGAACAAATAAATTGTATGCAATGTCAGACCAACTCTGTAGAAGAGCTCTGCCAACAATGGGCAAACACAGATCCTGACCTGATGACTGCCAGTAGGAACAGTAAAATCTTTTTGTGGGACTGGGATTTTTATCAACCACCAGCCTTTTGTGAGATATTTTAATGTTTTTTCTCCTTTATGAATACAGCAATTATTGGGATTCTGTGCTACATTGACTTCAACAGATTTATGTTTTACATGTCATAAATTTTCTGCAATGTCAAATGTATCTCAGTCTTACACTAACATGTCTATTGAAGTGCAGTATCAGGACCTACTGAGGGTAATTATTGTTTCCACTCTGTCAACAGTTCCATCTTTTATTTTTCTCTTCCTTAATGGGACCATGTTGTTCACACTGAGGAGTAAGCCGGTGTTTCGTGACACTCCCCGTTACATTCTTCTGTATAACCTCCTTTTTGCAGACACTGTGCAGCTGGCACAGAGTCAGGTTCTTTTCCTGCTCTCTATTTTTAGAGTAAAATTGCCATATCCTGTATGTGTATGTCTCAGCTTGCTGGCCAATCTCACCACTGGGATCTCCCCTCTCACCCTTTCGGTGATGCCTCTGGAGAGATATGTAGCTGTGTGCTGCCCACTGAGGTATCCTACCATCATCACCATCAGAAACACAGGGGCTGCTATCATTGTGATTTGGATTATCAGTTCACTAAATAATCTCACTCGACTCATCTTTTTTTTCCCATTTGAAGTGTTGAAAAACCTGCAGATGAAAGACAGTTGTTCTAAAATAGCTCTATTACTCGGGACAAGGTCTGATCAATATGACACCGCTTTCACAAGTTTAGTGTTTGTATCAGCTGGTGTGGCAGTCATTTTTTCTTATATTGGTGTGATAATAGCTGCCAGGTTGGCCTCTGCAAACAAAGCTTTAGCACATAGAGCTCGAAACACTCTACTGCTGAATATGATGCAGCTGTGCCTGAGTCTCTCCTCTACTATTTATAACCCTTTGCTCACAGCCCTTTCAAGAACTGTAACAATGACAATATTTTCATGGGTTCAGAATGTATTTTATTTGTGCTTTCTTATCTTACCCAGATGCCTGAGTTCTCTAGTCTATGGGCTAAGAGATCAGACCATCAGACCTGTCCTCATGTACCACCTATGCTGTCATCAGAAACAAAGTCAGTAACTTGCAATATTTCACCTGGAATCTGAAATGGTTTAATAAAAGTAAGACTCAGATTATCTGCTGGGTTTCTGCAAGTTGTACACCTCTCATATTAAACTGATCCAGACTGGAGTACACTGTTAATTATTTTCAAATATAAAATTCCAACTTTTTGCCAAACTCTTTCTTGTTCTTGATCTTGCTGCTGATCGGAAAATTAAAGTCATTGCTGAAGTAAACTGTCACATACCTTGACTTTGACTCAGACCAATGACTAACCTTTTTTTTTTTTCAGAATTAGTGTTTCCATCATACCACCGGGCCTAATATAGTCATTTGCTATATATAGACAGTTTTCACCTCCATAACACCATCATGCTTAACAAGCATGATTTAAACACTTGCCATTTTCATGAGGGACATCATCAGGTGTCACTCTGGTCATGTGTTGTGTCACTCTTTTCAACCAACGCAGAGCGATACTGAGGCTACAAATATATCTACACTCCCCACTCCCAGTTCAACAGTCACTTATATTTTTCCACTCAGCTAATCATTCCCCTTGGCCAACCCGTACTCCAGAGATGTGAGATGCACATTCTGCCTAATCACATTTTCATATATAAAGCTGGAGGAGAAATCATAGAACCGTTAGAAACCAATTTGAATTTGTGTGTACACCTTCAAATTCAAGATATGAATCATATCTATATTTTATCATCTGAGAAGAAATCTCCTTCATCAAAGAAGTGAAAACACAAGAAGAGAGGGTGCATGACTGGCACCTGGATAAAATCTCATCCTATACTGCCTTACCTCAACCCTGATCTTCTGAAGTCATCGCATGACAAGGTTGAATTCAGAGGTCAAATCCAAGCTAACATTGTGCCAGCTAATGTTATGCACCCCCAAAAAATTAATTAAAAAAAATCCCACTTTCCCTGTCTGTGTTTTCATTAAAATAAGAATTCATGTCAGGTACCTGGTAACTATGTTGTAAAGTATATTAGTATATTAATTACTTTCTATAACGGAGTTCTTTAGAAATGTAATTCATTACTTCATTCACTAAGAACAACAGAAGACCAAACTAGTGGGTAACAGTGAAAGAGAAATTAACATCACTCATTAGTGATCATCATGTGACAAGGTTGCAAACACCGAGCGAATAAATTGCTTTTGAGTTCAGTCAAACTCTGCTAACCAGCGCTGCCCAATATTAAACCCGGTTCTTTTATCCCCATGATAGAACAGAGAAAACCCGACCCAGGAGTGGTCACAACATTTATAATTCTTTATTCAATCATCTTCTGGAAGAGAGAGAGCCCTGCACAGCCCAAAGCCAGTTGCAGAATCTCTGACATTAGAAGCTAAAAATGTGTCTCATATAGGTTTTATTTTGGTACTTCACACGTCACACACAGTTTTGATGCAAACAGCTCCTTTCACTCCGTTCCTCTTTTCTTTGTGTCTTACTTCCTGTGCAGCTTGCAATAACTTACCCTTTCTGTCTGTTGCCAGGGCAACCCGTTACCCTTCTGAACTTAGTTTCACTCTCTGTCTGCTCCTCATATTCTTTGTAAAACATGCAGTTTCCTTTCAGCCTGCGACCTAGTTTTACACTCAAGTCTGGGCCTCTCATAAAACAATCTAATCAGCAAATAAGCATTAAGAATATATATATTTTTTTCTTAACAGTTTCCCCTTTTTAACTAATTCTATTAATTAACCTAACTAACTGACTCCCTCAATAACTACTGTTAACTAAAAACAGATATACTCAGCTTTTCTGGTAAAAGGTCCTACATTACTTTTGTCACTCTTTGGAAACAGCCTCTATAAAGTTAACCTGTTTCCTCTTCAAAAATTTACTCCCGTTCTTTTAATCTCCTAAACAACACACTTTCTGGAACTGTGGTTCTCTGTGCTCTGTGCTTCTTTTTCGGGTTCCCCTTTCTCTGGTTGGTTCCGTTCGGTCGGGGGCTTCCTGGATTCTCGCCAACCCCTGTGGTCGCTGTGGTCCTGAAATCTCCTGTAAAAAAAAGAAACAAAACACCTTTCCCTGCTACGCCTCCATAACCTATTATGTTCATCAATTGTTCTCTCAATTCTTCAAACTTGGTTCAACCTGTCATGTTCGGGACTCTCTAATCAAAAGGATTAGCCTAATTATGTGTATAAATTGGAGTTAATTGAAAAAGGATCCATTATTTTTTTGCCTCATTTATTTTATTTACTTATCTGTTCTCCTTGTTGCTATGTGGAGTGGTATATTCTGATTGTAAATTTGTTGTTTGGTTTGAGTTAGGACTGGAGATAAATGTTAATGTTAGTTTGTTCCTTGACTTTTGGTGCACACTTGCAATATAAGTTGGACTGTAGATAGGAGGCAGGGTTTAATAAGAATATTTTCTTCTTCCTGCTCCTTTTCACACATGCCTGCAGTGCTTTACTGATAGAAAGTGTGGTTGGTTTGTCTGAAAGAACTAACTGTGGAAACTGTTGTACCAAGCGTAAAATAAATAAATAAATGAAATGAAATGAAATAAGCGTGTTGGCATTTATCCATCGGCACTCAAGGTCCTCCCTACAATATATCAGTTCAGTCAGTCACGCTGAACAACGTTTTTGACCTTCACTTGACCGAGTGACAACTCCTATGAGCACAATTGCAATGTGTGTATAAAAAAATCATTTATATATAAATAATTTTCAATGTTATTCATTTGGGTAAGCGACACTTTTGACACCCTTTTAAGAAGCTCTCTTCTTCTCTTATCTGATCATGAACATCCTGTACAAAAAACTGTTGCTCTGCAAGTGCAAAGTTTCCAAGCAAACCGTGTCTTAACTTCCTGCTATGTTTCTCTGCAAGTATTTTTTACAAGTGTGTCAAGTCAGTCAAACCTTTAGTCCACGTCGTCAGTCCATCGCAGTTCAGTCACACACATTCACTCATTCACACAAAAGAAAAACAATTGTTTATCATTTTTGGTCTGGATTGACACGCGGCAATCCTTTTAGACAGGAACTCCGAGGTTCCCACAGATGGCTTCTCCTCAGCCCATTGTAATCTGGAAAAGGTCACCTTATATTTGCTCTCCCGAAAATTTTTGAGAAAAATTAGTTGAGAAAAAACTTCCTTTTAACAGGAAGAAACCTACGGCAGAACCAGGCTCAGGGAGGGGAGTCCATCTGCTGCGACCAGTTGGGTGAGAGAAGGAATCTATCTCTGATAGAAAAGACGCTTTTGTGGTTTTAACAGCCTTCTGATATTTCTTCAGGCAATTATGAAGAATGTCCAAGGAGATCGGAAGTTTGTCTTTCTTCCATCTCCTCTCAGCTTGGCGACATTCACGTCTGAGAGTACGGGTGCAGTCATTCAGCCATGGTTGACGGGACGGTTTGAGGCATTTAGTCTTTAAGGGGCCCACATGGTCTAAGATAGAAGTACAAGTGGCGATAAAAGAGTTAATGAGTTCGTTAACCGGTGTAGCTCTATTACAGTTAGCATCGTAGAAGGCGGAGTTGGTCAGGGCCGTAGAGAACTGGACAATAGTCTCCAAATTAATCATATGCACATTTTGCACAGGACCCTCACATTTCAGCTCCACATTACACGTTTTGACATTGAACATAACTGGGAAATGGTCAGAAATCCCAGGGTTGTAAATGTCCGTGATGCAAATGTCCAGGCCGTAGGACAGTACTATGTCAAGCGTGTGGCCCTTAATATGAGTTGGTTTGCTGACCCACTGAGTAAGGTTAAAAGAGTCTATAAGGGAAAGAAAGTCCTTGACCAGCGGGTCCAACTCACAACAAACATGGATATTAAAATCACCAGTGATGAGAATACAGTCATAACTTAGAGGTTACCTTAACAAACAAAGAGGTTTCCTAGAAAGTCAGCGAACCCACAGATAAAATCCTTATTGAGTTTCGGTGGACAATACAACACAGCACAGAGAATCAGGGAGGAGCAGACCAGCTCAAGAAGCTGCACCTCAAAGCTAGAGAATATGGCAGGGGGAAGCTGTCGTACATGGAATTTATTTTTAAAAACCGTGACTAGTGTTAAGAAATAGAGAAATATTTTTTTAATGCGTATCTGCTCATTAGATTGTTTTATGTATAAAAGGCCAGCTTTGAGACTAGGTCCCAGGCTGACAGGAAACTGCATGTTTTTTGTAGAGTATGAGCAACAGACTGTTAGGGTCCCTGGGTCGTCAAACCAGTGTTTTGTGTTTTTGGTTCTTTGATTTTGTTATTTCATTATAGTCTAGTTTTGCTTTATGGGTTTTAGGATTATTCTTAGTTTAGGTTCTCTGGGTGGGGTTTGGTTAGAGTTTTAGTGTTCTGGTTTTCTGTCTGTGTTCCATAGTTGCTGTCTCCCCTGTCTGCAGTATCCCCACGTCCAGTCAGTGTCTGTGTCTGTGTCTGCCCTGGTCTCACGTCTCTGTTCCCTTTGTTATAGTGCCTACCTGTGAGTCTGTGTTATGTTTCCTGTTTTACTTTGAAAGTCCATGTCTGATGTTAATGTGTCTGGTTTTGTTTCCCCTTGTCTCGTTAGGCCTGATTTGCCCCAGCTGTGTTTCCCTCCTGTTACCCATTCCCTGATTGCTCTCTCTGTATTTAAGCCCTGTGTTTCTTTGTGTCTGTGTCGTGATCTACTCTCATTTATGCTGTGTGTTCCATCTGCCTGTTCATGTAAGTTTATTTGGATTTTTGTTACATTTTGCCACGTTTTGCCACGTTTTGCCATCCAGCAATAAAAGCTGAGTTTTGAGTCACTTTCCGCCTCTGAGTGTCTGCACATTGAGTCCTTCTACTTCCACTCCTGCCTGCACACAGCCCTAACCTGACAGAAGATCATGACCAGAACATGGACCCCGCAGACTCTTCAGCTTTTGAATTCAACGCTGAGATGGAGCGGATGATTAAGCTCCTTGACCGCATTGCTCAGGCCAACGATTTGAGGACCATGGCAGTTGGGCTAAGCGCTGTAGATGCCATCATTTGGAGCAACCCTCGGCTTACTCAGCTTTCTACGGACACTGTGCTGGGCAGCTCCATAGCTGCCTGGAGGGAGCAAGTCAGGGTTGGCGAGCTTGCTCTCTCTACCTCCACCTCCACTTCTTTACCGCCGCCCCAGGACAACACACACTCACCACCTTCCTCAAGGCTACCACAGACTTCCTCTCCTTTCACACACCAGCCGGGACCTCTTTCACCTGTCTGTTCACCTGCCTTTTTCCTGGCAGCTATGTGGTCGGACGATGAAGAGGTCTCCGTTTCTCCACCAGTTTCAGTTCCCTCATCCAGAAGGAAACGACGCCACCGTCGCTCCTCTCCTCAATCATCTGTTCTGCCACCTGTTGTTCCCGCTGGGGGTTCTGGAGAACCGCTCCAGCCATCTTCCGTCTCCGCTGAAGGGTCCAAGGAACCGCTTCAGCTGTCTGTTCCCGCTGGAGGATCCGAGGAGCCCGTCCAGCCTCCTGCCTCGTCAGCTGGGGGGTCCGAGGGGCCCGTCCAGCCTTCGTATGCCTCCGCTGGGGGGTCGGAGGGGCCCGTCCAGCCTTCGTCTGCCTCCACTGGGGGGTCCGAGGGGCCCGTCCAGCCACCACCTGCGGCTCCCACGCCGTCGCCTGCAGCGCCACCACCTGCGGCTCCCACGCCGTCGCCTGCAGCGCCACCACCTGCGGCTCCCACGCCGTCGCCTGCAGCGCCACCCTCGCCTGGTCCAGCCTCCGAGTCTTCAGCTCCGCCTGGTCCAGCCTCCGAGTCTTCAGCTCCGCCTGGTCCAGCCTCCGAACCTTCAGCTCCGTCCGGTCCAGCCTCCGGGTCTTCAGCTTCGCCTGGTCTAGCTTCAGCCTCTGTGTCGCCTGGTCATTGCCGTCATGGACGGCCCCCTGAACTACGTCACCGCCGTCATGGACGGCCCCCTGAACTACGTCGCCGCCGGTGCCTCCTTCCCGGCCGGCCTCCTGACCTGCTCTGTCGCCGCCGGTGCCTCCCGCCTGCCCGGCCCCCTGAACTGTTTTCTGGGGTCTTGGGCCGTCAGCCTCCGGGCCGCCCCCCTTAACTGCCCGGCCCCCTGAACTGTTTTCTGGGCTCTTGGGCCGTCAGTCTCCGGGCCGCCCCCCTGAACTGCCCGGCCCCCTGAACTGTTTTCTGGGCTCTTGGGCCGTCAGCCTCCGGGCCGCCCCCCTGAACTGCCCAGGTTTGGACTATTGTTCCGTCAGCCTCCGGGCCAGCCCCCTGAACCTTTTCGGGACTGTTGCCTGGGCCTCTGCGCCTTTCATGGGCCCTTTTGTTTGTTTTCTTTTGGACTGTTCCTGGGCCTCAGTGCTGTTGTTTTGTTCTGTTTTGGACTTTGTTCCCTGTGTTTTGGTTTCTGGCTCCTTGTGTTTTGTTTGTTTTGTGCCCTCCGTCCTGTTTCCCCCACCGCCCACCCTGGATGGGTTGTTTTTTGTTTTTGGTGTTCTGGTTTGGGCTGTCTAGAAGCCAGCCCTTAAGGGGGGGGGGGGGGGGGTACTGTTAGGGTTTAAGCCCTGTGTTTCTTTCTGTCTGTGTCGTGATCTACTCTCATTTATGCTGTGTGTTCCATCTGCCTGTTCATGTAAGTTTATTTGGATTTTTGTTACATTTTGCCACGTTTTGCCATCCAGCAATAAAAGCTGAGTTTTGAGTTACTTTCCGCCTCCGAGTGTCTGCACATTGGGTCCTTCTACTTCCACTCCTGCCTGCACACAGCCCTAACCTGACACAGACAGAGTGAAACTAAGTTCAGACAGGTTGCCCTGGTAACAGACCTTAGAAAGGGGAAGTTATTGCAAGCTGCACAGGAAGTTTTAGTGCACAGGCATATTAATAAACCAGCCAGAAAAGAGGAACTTGTACCATATAAGGAATTTTTGTATCGAAATTGTGTGACGTGTAAAGTACCAAAATAACACCTATATGTGAGACGTTCTTAGATTCTAATGTGAGAGATTCTGCAACTGACGTTTGGGCTGTGCATGGGTCTCTCTCTTGAAGATGATTGAATAAAAAGAGATATAAAATGTTTTTACCGGGTTTTCTCTGTTCTTTCATGGGGACAAAAGAATCGGGGTTTAATACTAGCCCTCCACCTCTGCCCAAGGTCCTAGGGGTGCTAAAAAACGTACATTCCGGTGGAAGAAATTCCGATAGAGAGACGGACTCACCGGGGTGAATCCAGGTTTCTGTTAGGAATAGGAAGTCCCGCGCGGATGAGAGAGAGAAATCATTCAGGACAAAGAACTTGTTCGCCAGCGATCTGGTATTAAGCACAGCCATCTGGATCGTCGTCATCTCATTGTTGTTCGGAGCACGCCTCAGCAGGCGTAAGTTGCTATGGTTCACGCCACCTCCACAAGCCCACATCCAGCTTCTAGTAGGTACATGATCGGCCGGTAACTCTGAGTGAGCATGTTGTCCGACTTGGCGGGTCCATCGATGACAGAATAGTCTGATGGTGTGCTGGTCATGAGAAGAAAATAGGGATTGAAAGATATCCGAAATGGCATGGTAGTTGATTACTCTATGTAATTTTAGTTAGGCTTTGATGCGAGTCCGGACGCTGCTCCGTTTTCCCCGTCGTCTAGAGCGTTTCTTAACGGGGAGGAAAAAAGGCAAGCAGCGTACACATGCAGTCGTGTCTGGGGAAAACGGGGTGAAATTTCCCGGTTTCCAGTACGGGTTTGCTGATTGATGCTTCAGAGGTCGGAGATCGAACAGTGTTTGACGATCATAAACAATTAGTGTGGTAACATCCAGGAAACATATAGAAAATAAAATAGCCAACAACAGATAGAACTCGGGGAAGCGGAGACGGCTTGCCGTGCATACTGGCGCCATCTTGGTTTCATTCAAACTTAAAAGTATGTCTAAACAACAGTTTTTCAGTAACTTTCCACTAGAACATGGTCCCCTGTCATCTACTTTCTCCCAGGCTAGCGTGAGCGAGAGTCTACAGCATTCTACCCCCCAAGGACACGTAGTAATGCCTTTATTTTCAGGGCCGTGTCCACTTAATACTACCCTATATGGTTATATGGCATTTTAGTCAATATAAAGCATAGAATTGTAGAATTGAGGCACTTCAAATAATTTTATCCCAACAGTGCCCACTCCACGTTGGGGACGAGTTTCTTCCCCAAGTGGAGGAGTTTAAGTAACTCGGGGTCTTGTTCACGAGTGACAGGAGAAGGGAGCGGGAGATTGACAGACGGATTGGTGCAGCGGCCGCAGCAATGTGGATGCTGTACCGGTCCATTGTGGTGAAAAGAGAGCTGAGTGTGAAAGTGATCTACGTCCCTACCCTCACCTATGGCCACGAGCTGTGGGTAGTGACCGAAAGAACGAGATCGCGGATACAAGCGTTGGAAATGGGCTTCCTCCAAAGGGTGGCTGGCCTCTGCCTTAGAGATAGGGTGAGAAGTTCAGCCATTCGGGAGGGGCTCAGAGTAGAGGCAAGGCAGACCCAGGACACGCTGGATAGATTATATCTCTCGGCTGGCCTGGGAACACCTTGGAGGAGGTGGCTGGGGAGAGGGAGGTCTGGGCTTCTCTGCTTGGTCGGCTTCCCCTCGTGACCCGACCGCAGATAAGCGGAAGAAAATGGATGGATGGATGGATGGATGGAGGTGCGGCAAAAGCAAAAGCACGATCCCCTCTAGTCTTCCATCGGGACATTGGTTGCACTTAGAGCCACTGATTAGAGGATCTAAGTGCTATAGGTCAAGGAGGTTGATTAAGTAGCTGGGTGCCAAGTTATTTAAAAATTTAAAATAACTTTAAAATTTAAAAGTGTAATATTATCATGTCTTCTGGTGCCGCTTAAAAGACATGCTGTGGCACTTTGGACAAGTTGCAGGCGTTGGATGTAGGAAAGTTGAAGGCCTAGATAAAGAGAATTGCAATAGTCCAATTTCGAAGTAATAAGAGCATGAATGAGCTTTTCTAGGTCTTTATGTTGTATATAGGGTTTGCCTTGGAAATTTGATGTAGTTGGTAAAATATGGTTTTCACCACTGCAGACACTTGCTTGTCTAATTTGAGGGAACTATCCAGCACTACTCCAAGGTTTCTAACAGTAAAGGAAAGATGACTGGTATAGGATCCCAGGATATCCGATAGCTGTTCCACGGGGATGTGACTGTCAAAAATGCTAATTTCTGTTTTGTTTTCATTAAGGGTGAGAGAGTTGTGCAGTAGCAAGTCTTTAACATCACACAGGCAGTTTAGCAAAAGCAATAGAGGGGACTGGAGATCCAAATTCAGGGGGAAATAGATTTGGATATCATCTGCATAGCAATGGAAGGCAATATTATGTTTCCATGAAAATTTGTCCAACAGTGAGGGAGAATAAGAAGGACAGACGCAACAACATTATCATCCCCTATGTAGCCGGTGTATCAGGAAAAACTCAGGAGAGTTTTCTCCAAGCATGACATCCCGGTGCATTTCAGACCCAGCAACACACTCAGACACAAACTGATTCACCCGAAAGACAAAACTCCAAAACACAGACTTAACAATGTGGTGTTTGCTGTACAGTGCAGCGAGGGATGCCCAGACCTCTACATTGGAGAGACCAAACAGCCACTTCACAAGCGCATGGCACAGCATAGAAGAGCCACCTCCACAGGAAGAGACTCAGCAGTCCATCTGCATCTAAAGGTCAAAGGTCACTCTTTCGAGGATGCCAATGTTCACATTTTGGACAGAGAGGACAGATGGTTTGAAAGAGGAGTGAAAGAAGCATCTATGTCCACTGTGAGCGACCATCTTTGAACAGAGGCGGTGGTTTACGACACCAACTGTCTGCCATCTATAATCCAGTTTTGAGTTCCCTCCCCAGACGCCTTAACGCCCACTCACATCCTGGGCCACCTGACCTCAGGAATTCGCATGATAGGGTGGGGCCAGGTTTCACAATGAACTCACCTGAAACCCTGGCTGATTGGGACCCATACCCAGTTCCACACCTCGGCTCATGTGATTAGAGGATCATCAGGGGGTCCTTTGTCCCTCTTTGGGGGGAAACACCCACTGAGTTTAAATCTGGGACTCTCCACCAGTGAACTGAAGAAGCTTCTTGGATGAGAGGTGAAACGTCTTCAAGCAACTTAAAGAAGTCCAGACGCTTTTCTTTGCAAGCTCCTTTGACTTTAAACAATATGGAATCAACTATAGGCTATTAATGTATTACTCCTATACTATAATGTTCAAGTTATAATGTCCCTGGGGCGAGGAGGGGGGTTGTAAGTAAATTGGAAAAAAATAATGCAGACATGTGATAGTCACATGAAAAGGTGTGACTACAGAGCGTATATACACAACCACAGCCCTCTAACCTATTAATTTCCTGCAGGAGGAGGATGAGCTTAAAAGAGCTTTGTGAGTCTTTCTGTTTTAAATGTTGGAATACTTTTTTGTGTTTTATTTTAATCTGAAGATGTTAAAAACTGAATTTCTTTATTGAAATGTTACTTGCAAATCTGTCTCTGACCAATGTTGCTGCTAACCAGCAGTATCGAGGGGTTTTGGATTGAGTTTTATTTTCCACTCTGACTACACTGCCATGTTGTTTATTTCTCTTCATTAATGGAATCATGCTTTTTACTTTAAGGAGTAAAGCTTTGTTCTGTGAGACGTCGCGATACATTCTCCTGTATAACCTTCTGTTTGCAGACACAGTACAGATGGCACTGAGTCAGTTATTGTATATTATTGCTGCTTGTAGGATGACACTAACATATCCTGTATGTGGTTTTCTCACCATGCTTGCCAATCTTACAACTGTGGTCTCTCCTGTCACGCTGGTGGTGATGTCTCTGGAGAGATATGTCGCTGTGTGCTACCCACTGAGGCATGCTAGCATCATCACTATCACCAACACAGGTGTGGCCATCATTGTGATTTGGGCCATCGGTTCACTAAATATATTGACTCGAGTTCTTCTGCTGTTAGAGTTTCCTTTTGAAGCCCTTGATAGTCTGCAGATGAAAGACTTTTGCTCTGAAATAGCAATGTCTGGTGGGTCTATGTCTGATGATTACAACAAAGCCTTCACATGTGTTCTGTTTATTTCAGCAAGTGTGGCAATCACATGCTCTTATATTGGTGTTATAGTAGCAGCCAGGTCGGCCTCCACAGATAAAGCTTCAACCCGTAAGGCTTGTAACACACTGCTGCTACATCTGGTGCAGCTGGGTCTCAGTCTTTCTTCAACCATTTTTAACCCACTACTCACAGCACTTGCAAGAGTTTTAACAAGGATAGTGTTTGTGCGCATCCAGGTTGTTTTTTATGTTTGTATTTTCATTTTCCCCAGATGTCTGAGTTCACTGATTTATGGTATCAGAGATCAAAGCATCAGAACTGTGCTCATATATTATCTTTGCTGTCGACTGAAATACTCAGTCATGCAGCCGAGACTGAAGGCTGTGAAATAGAGTGTTAGTCAGAGTATACACCACGCTTACAAGCATACAAACCTCAAAGTACCGTACTGCAATTCTGGATAACTCCTTCTGTTACTGACTTGACTTTTGAATTTTTATTGAAAACCATACAGTTGTCAAATGACACAAGTGAGGAATTATTTGCTGCTGTTTACCAAAGGAACATAATTCTTTATAATTCTCTCAAATTATTACATGCTTTGGTAAAACAGGAAAGAGCGTCACATTTGTTTAACCCCGTAATGTGTGTACAGCCACTCTATCTCAAGCACTGCTCGGGCAAAAACATTGCAGCAATTTTTAATTAGATGTAATTGGCCTACATTTGTGCTACTTCTAAACCTGCAGTTTAGCCTTGGAATTACTGTAGGTGTCCTAGAGGGTTTTCTTTGCGTTCCAAGTTGTGCAAATAAATTCAGCACTTTGGAAAACTAAAGGTGCTTTGTGTTGGTGAAGTTGTTTTCTGCTATCAGTCTTGAATCATTTGGTGAATTTTATATCAACAAAAAGTCTTAAATAGTTTGATCACAGACTTTTTGTATATTGTATGGTGTTCACCCCATTACATAAGTCGCCTTGAGGTGACTTTTGTGACTTTGTGATATATATATAGCTGCACTTTGCTTTTTTACAGCTGCCAAAATGGCATACTGGCAAAATGTGAGCATACCTTAAATAACCCAGCTTTACAGGTCTGCAGTTGAAAGCTTTTATTCAGGCAGCAGCGTGAGGTGAAGGATTCTCTGCAAGATACATGTAGATGTCACCAAACAGGGGCTGGGGGAGAATATGGATCACGAGTCCCCAAAATGTGTTGTTTCTCCTTATATCGTAGCTTTTTTCCATGAACAGATGATCTGAGTGGTCTTGATTCAGGACAGGTGAGATTTTTATTCTACTGGACAGTCCATGTGTGAGTCAGTCATGTGAATGAAAACTATGGATTCAACATTGAAAAACAAAACAAAAACAAACAAACAACGAGAGAAAGGTTGCTGCCATTGGATGAGGTGGAAAATTAAGTTATAATGTGCTAACTTTGCAGGGCTTAACATATGTTCACATTAAATAATGATGGTACATAACTTAATTACATTTACAACATTACAATAATGTTACCTATTAGATTTCAATAATGTATCCACCATCTGAGTTACAGCACAGTCCTTTTCTAAAGTTTTCCACAGTTTCCATATCTTCTCTCTCTGCTTATATAAGCTTATATTGTGAAATATGTGATGAATAGGACAGAAAATAGAAATTATGAAACTCATTACATGAGTTTTAAAACAATCATTTGTCATTCTTATTTCTTTTTAGGTTCTCCCTGTTACCAAAGAACTTGCTCAAAGGGGGTCATACAGCTGTTGGTCTTTTTATGTTTTCACTGTATCATTGTCAGGCCTTTACCTTTCAATATGAATTGCCTTGAGCCAACTCTTGTTGTCATTTCGTACTGCCTAAATAAAACTGAGTGGGGGTGTCCAATCCCAGTCCTCGAGATCTACAATTCTGCAGCTTTAAGATGCAGCCCTACTCCAACACAGCTGAATCAAATTATCTCTTCAGCATGCCATCAAGTTTGGCAAAGGCCTGATAACAAGCCATTCATTTGATTCAGGTGAGTCGGAACAAGGATACATCTAAAAGCTGCAGGAAGGCAGCTCTTGAGGACTGGGATTGGACAACCCTGTCCTATAGAAACTCATTCCCATCACAAAGTACACACTCTACTCTTTTTCAAATGAGAACCATGGCCTCAGACCCACAGGTCCCAATTCCTGTTCCAGCTGCTTTACATTGGCTTAAAATTGCCCTAGATAAAACTGGAGGGCATTATTAAGAAAGTCAACAACCCCTGCAAAAAGCAGAGACAAAATCCTGAGGTCGTAAAGCTAAACACCATTTACGCCTGGGCCGGATTCTAGACAAGGAAATAATTAACAATCACAACGGGACAGCACTGGCAGATACCCACCAGGAATGAATCTGACTTATTGCCAGCAATGCAAACTAAGGTCTCATTGTGGTTCTCTAGGGAGCTAATAACCTAAAACAGCTTTAATAGTAAGTAAGTAAGTAAGTAAACTTTATTTATTAAGCGCTTTTCGCAGACAGACAATCACAAAGCGCTGTACACAAATATTAAAATAAACAGTAAAATCAGTAAACATTATATACAATGTAAAAGATCAAATGTAAATAATGTAAAAATATAAAATATGTAGATCAACAAAAGGCTTGTTTGAACAGAAGAGTTTTTAACTGTTTTTTGAAAGAATCCACAGAGTCAAGCAAACGTAATTGTAGTGGCAAACTGTTCCACAGCCTTGGTGCAACAGACTGAAAGGCTCTGTCCCCTTTTGTCTTCAGTCGTGTACAGGGAACAACTAAGAGACTCTGAGTCTGTGAGCGAAGATGACGAGCAGCAGTGTATTTTATAAGAAGCTTGGATAAGTAATCTGGAGCCTGGCCATTTAATGCTCTGTATGTTAAAACAAGAATTTTAAAGTGAATTCTAAACTCTATTGGGAGCCAATGTAAAGAATATAAGATGGGAGTAATGTGAACACGCTTGGTAGAGCGAGTCAGTAATCTGGCTGCTGCGTTTTGTATGGCTTGGAGGCGAGAAAGAGATGATTTATCCAAGCTAGTAAACAGGGAATTACAGTAGTCTAAGCGTGATGACACAAAAGCATGAATGAGTTTTTCCAATTCAGCTGAGGAAACCATGTGTCGCAGTTTAGATATGTTTCTTAAATGATAGAAACAGGAACGAGACAAAGATTTTACATGAGAGTCAAGGCCCAGAGAAGAGTCAAATATTACACCGAGATTTCGAATATTTGACTTGACAGATGGACAGAAAGAGGCAAGAACCTGACTGATTTTAGAATGTAGCTCAGGAGGAGCTATGATCATAGTCTCGGTCTTGTTAGTATTTAGAACGAGGTAGTTGCTTGAAAGCCAATCAGAAACCTGGGTTAAGCACTGGACTAGGGTGGACAGCCTATCCAGCTGATGAGGCTTAAAGGACACATGGAGCTGAATGTCATCAGCATAAAAATGATAAGACAGGTCGCTAAAAGATTGAATGATACCAGCTAAAGGAAGCATATAAAAAGAAAATAGTAATGGACCTAAAACTGAGCCCTGTGGGACACCACAGGTCAGGGCAGCAGTGTTAGAGGAGAACCTATCAGTCCTAACAGAAAAGGTCCTGTCTGATAAATATGAAGAAAACCAGTCTAGGGCAGAGCCAGATATACCAGCCAAAACCTTGAGCCTGTTAAGTAGGATTTTGTGGTCGATGGTGTCAAAGGCAGCGCTGAGATCAAGCAAAATGATCACAGAACAGTTCCCTGCGTCAGATGCCATTAACAGATCATTATAGACTCTTAAGAGAGCGGTCTCTGTAGAGTGCTGCTTTTGAAAGCCAGACTGAAAAGGGTCAAGGATGTGTGATTTACATAATAGAGACCTGAACTGATTTTCAACAATTTTTTCAAGTACTTTACTTACAAATGGCAATTTTGAAATAGGTCGGTAATTACTAGCAGAGGTAGGATCAAGATTCTGTTTTTTTAACAGAGGAGTTACCTCAGCATGTTTAAAATAAGATGGAACACAGCCTTGCCTCAGTGAACTGTTGATGATGGATAGTAATGTAGGACCAATGCTGGTGATAGACCCAGACAGGACAGAGGGAGGTAATATATCTACAGAGCATGATGAGGATTTCATTTTACCTAAAACTATAATTAGGTCATTTAGTGTGATTTGAGAAAAGGAGGTAAATGATCCAAGACAGCAAGGGGTATCTTCATAAGGGGAGGCATTGGAGGAAATTTTGGATTTCAAGTCCATCACCTTATTTACAAAGTAATTAAGGAAAGTATTACAATCTTCATCAGAAAGCAACAGAGCATGCTGGGTTGGAGGAGAAACAATACTGTTGATGGTATCAAATAGAATTCTTGAATTATTTTTGTGACGATTTATAAGCTTATTGAAGTAAGAGGATCTGGCCTCTTTGACTGATTCATTATATAGGTAAAGTAGTTCTTTGAAGTGATCACGATGGACAGTCAGACCGGTGGACTTCCACAGACGCTCTGCTTTTCGATAGGAGCGTCGAAGACCACGAGTCTGATTATCTAACCATGGTGTCCGGGAATTAACAGAGCAATAACTGGTTTTGAGAGGAGCAACCTGATTTAGAATGGCAAGACAGTGTTCATTAAAATAATTAGTTAAAAGCTCAACCTCGTTAGAGGAACTTTTAAAATTAAAAAGAGAAGAAAACTTTAAAATGACAGAGTCATCAATAAAGCGCCTGCGCCTAGTAGAACCTTAAGGATGGGACTCTGAATTAACAGATACAGTAAAGGAAACTGACTTATGGTCACTAAAAACAACTTCATTTAAATTCATGTGGTCAAGGGAAACACCATAGGTGAAGACCAAGTCCAGAGTGTGCCCAGCCGTATGAGTAGGCCCTGCTACATGCTGAACAAAGTTGAAAGAGTCCATAATGCTCAGGAACTCCTTAGTGGTACTGTTTGTTAAGTCATCCACATGAATGTTGAAATCTCCAACAATGATGACCTTGCCCATTTTAATAGTGGAAGTTAAAAAGTCTTGTAGGTCTGACAAAAAAGATGCAGCAGACCCAGGTGGACGATAAATAAGAATGCCGTATATGGGCTGTTCTCTTCCAATTTTTATCATAAGCATCTCAAAGGAGTTGTAGCAGCTTGAAGAAATCATCTGGCATAAAAAAGTATTTTTAAAAATTACAGCTGTTCCACCTCCTCGTCCAGATATCCGAGGTGCACAGAGAAATGAGCAGTCAGCGGGACAAAGCTCTAAAAGATGTGAGACTTCATTCTCACGCTGCCACGTCTCAGAGATAAACATGAAGTCAAGCTTCTCAGAGCAGAACAAGTCATTTAAAATATAGGACTTATTGGTGATTGAGCGGGCATTAATTAACATCCATTTAAGGCTGCGACTCACCAGGACAGGGGTAGAGTTTCCAAGGACAGAGTCCGCGCTATGCGGTAAGCCGCGCAGCAAAGCAGGGTTCCTGCTGCGATGAGGCTTGGCTTTCCAAGCTTTCAGATGACAGCCTGGGTGGTAAACATAGTGGGCTGTGGGGATTAATCCAGTTCCGACAAGTTCCAGCCGAATCTCACCGGTAGCGACCCAGGAATTAAGCCCCCGAAGGTCCATCTCTTTCCGAAGACGACGGAGCAGGACGTAAAAGCCGGCTCGCTTCCCTCGCTTTCTCCGACGAGGCCTCTGAAGCAAAAGTGAGCTGACCGGCAAGAGTGGAGGTAGACCTGGTGCTGCGTCGCGCTCTAACGGCGGTAGGAAAACAGCCTCGTTTCGTTGACTCTGAAGGCTATCCATTGCAGATTTGATCGCTAGCAACGCATGACGATCATAAATCCGAAGGGAGGTGACACCAGAAAAAACTGTAACAAAAACACATGAATAGCATAAAAAATAAACAAACACACGGACGAAGCCAGCGGCACAGCCAAACACAGGCGCCATCTTGACCTTCGACCTCCTCGCAGAAAAAGTCTAACAACCCAATATTTCCAAAAGACACACCAAAGGATCCCCTGAGGGATGCAGTAAAATGCCTTCTCTGAATCTAAAAGGCTCAGAGAGAAACTCTCTGGTCTCAGCATCTAGACCCAAGACAAAAACCGCATTGTTCCTCCTGAATCTAAGTTTGACAAACAAACAGTGGTGTGGTATAGACTAGGGGTGGATGATTGATTTATCAATTAAGGAAGGTGCAACTTCACTCACATGGACGACCGAGAAAATGGACTATTCAATGCACACACACCCTCACACACACACACGCACACCCTCACACACACACACGCACACGCACACCCTCACACACGCACAGACACACACACACACCCGCTTAAGTCCCATTTGGGGTCGCATATCTCAACTCCCACACTTTGGGGACACCACTTTCTGTATGGTTTAGAAGCAAGCTGGCAACTCAGTTTTACTCCTCCAAGACCACAGAAAGAAAATTAAAAAAAAAATCACTTGAGATTTTCATTTTAAGCAACATTTGTTCAGACAGTATTTTTACCTTCCCATTGGGGACTGGGAATGTTTAATGAGTAGAGTCTTCAGCAATACACAGATAAACTATTTTATGCCACTTTTGGGGACCTTACTTCCATTTGGGGTCTTCAGCAACACACACAAGTTATTTTATGTCAGTTTTGGGGACCATACTTCCCTTAAAGGCAATTCCTTCAAAGTACAATGTAAGGTTAACTACCCAATCTAACAATAATCTAAACAATAATTAAGGTCTCCGTTTATCTTGAAGAAATCAAAACTATGTCCAACGTCTCGGCCACAGAACAATTTACATTTTTGACTGCATTTATTACTACTGTGTTGTTTTGGGAGTTTATATGCACATCATTAATGCAGAGAAACTTTGATAAAAAAAAATCATCTGTACTATTGAGTGTTTGTTACCAGCAAATTGTAAGGCAAGAACTTTGCTTCCAAATATGTTCACTGGGAAGAAGTCCCTGGTCCCCTGTCTTCATCTTAATCTGTTTTCTTATTATATTGTGTTTTTGTTGTCTCCATACCTGAAAGAAGAGACTCAATCTCATTGCTTGAGGAATCCAGATTTTGCAGATCAATTTTTTTTTTACGTTTCAGGCATTTCTCATGATGCTGCTTCAGTTTGGTTAGTCTTGAGTAGATAAACATAAGTTAAATGGGCAAACATTAGACAGTTAACCTAGTTTTTATATTCTATTTAAACTAAAAAAGAAATTTCTAATTTCAACTATGAATTGTTAACACAGATAATTTGTACACAATTACTAAGGGTTCATTTGATTTGCAGAAACTATCCAAACTTTGAAGCAAACCTATCATAAAAGATTTAATTTAATTATTAATAAACACTGCTTTAACCTACATTAGAACCAATCAAATTATCCTTTACCTCAGGGCACCAATAAGTACAGTATTAAAGATCTGTGAGTGATAAGACAAGCTGTACGATTTTAGAATGGATATCTTAAGTTTAGTTTTCACTGATGTTACGAGTACATTTAACATGAATAAGAAATAGACAAGAGACAATTAAAAACTGCAAAAAAAGATGACTCTTATGACTTCCGGGGACATTTCTAAAAAAAAAAATGCACTGTGTTAACCTGAATGAGGACAATCAAAAGGATATACATAAATGAAATTGAATTGAATTGATATAGTACCAGAGTACAGTGATCATTAACTGATCGTCATTAACGATCAGTGACCATTAGCGGTTTTTTCACTGATTTCAAGGGTCGATTAATACTAAATACAGAAATATACCTCCATTTAAAAATTGCAAAAACATATCCAACTATAGTTATTGGTACACCTGACTCTTATGACTTTTGGGGACGTTTCTAACACAAATACACTCCGATTTAACCTAAATGGGGACATTCAATGGGAAACTTTCCTTAGGGAACTGGTAAATACAATTAACTCTGATTATTAAATATTTGCATTTGTTAAAGTATTTGTAATGATTTGGGTGATGGATTTCTTTATCTTAGTCCTCATTCTGATTGGTATTTGTTCTGTATTTTTAAATCTTAGACATAATGAAGGTTTTTTTTTTTTTAACATAACCCTTGCTTGAGTGTGGGGATCATTGATAAATTGTTTACAGACTTCATGGATAGATTTATACTGAAAAAGGAACATGATACTATTTTTATGTGGTGGCGCGAATGAGGGGTAACCGGGGACGGTAACTTAGATGTTGACAACACCACCTGGGGGAGGGAGTTACACCCCAGGAAAGATTTCTCTAGCCAATGTAAGTGTTACACTGGCTACCAAAGCCCACAAACTGGTTATTAACGGTAGAGGTGAGACAGATGAATTTTACAAATCAAAGTTTATTAAGAAGAACTACTAAAAACATAGAATTATAAAATCGAAAAGGCACCTAAGGTAGCAAGGTTGAGACGGCAAAATAGTTAATTAACAACAGATGATTAAAACGACCAGACTCCCTACCACAATGCTACCCTAAAACAATCACAGCATGATAAAAGAATAACTAAACAAAATAGTGGAGACCGGCCCACTTGAGGAGGCAACCTACAGGGAGGAGTGCCCAAGGGTGCCACCAATTACTCACCCGTGTAATTTCACTGCAGACCTCACTGTCACTCACACTAAACTCTAAATCAGGGGTGGGCAATCTCAGTCCACGAGGGCCGGTGTCCCTGCAGGTTTTAGATGTGTCCTCGAACCAACACAGCTGATTTAAATGGCTAAATTAGCTCCTCAACATGTCCTGAAGTTCTCCAGAGGCCTGGTAACGAACTAATGATGTGATTCAGGTGTGTTGACCCAAGGTGAGATCTAAAACCTGCAGGGACACCGGCCCTCGTGGACTGAGATTGCCCACCCCTGCTCTAAATGGTGCAATCTACCTATGCCCGGTGTGTACACTCGCATGCATCGGGGAGGGGATTCCACCTCACGTGCCTAGCCCCTCAACAAGCGGCCGCACCTCCACTAAAGCAATAAAACAAAGCATAAAACGTTAAACAAATTAGTAAAAGATCTACATAAAACAAATACACCCCAAATTACTGTTCTTTATAAAAGCATCGCATAACAAACAAAACAGCATAACACAAGACAGCAGCAGTATAGCACAATCCTGCAACAAAAGAGGCAAACAGTCGTCAAGTCCACCCTACTATGCCACGTTATGATGAACGCAAGAGTCCCACTTAAAACTCTCTAAAGGGCAATACTAAACTGAGTAGCTTTCCTGGAGAGATCTGAAGTGCTTAGCTGCCTAATACTCTCAGCCACCTTGGATGGACAAGACTGCCAAATGCCTCCTTCTGGTAGTGAAGCGCAGCTGTTTCTTATAAGTCTGCTAATTGTCAACTGGGAAGGTGTGGATGTTAGTGGCGCATTCATGGACATCATGTACAATCCTACCCCAGAATCTACTTCACTACATTTAGAAAAATAATCCCAAAACATATCCAACTATAGTCATAGGTATGCCATATTCTTATGACTTTTGGGGATGTTTCTAACACAAATACACTCCGCTTTAACCTAAATGGGGACATTCAATGAGAAACTTTCCTTAGGGAACTGGTAAATACAATGAACTCTGATTATTAAATATTTGCTTATGTTAAAGTATGTGTAATGATTTGGGGGATGGATTGCTTTATCTTAGTCCTCATTCTGATTGGTATTTGTTTCATATTTCCAAATCCCAGACATAATGAAGGATTTTACAACATAACTCTTACTTGAGTGTGGTGATCACTGATAAATTGTTCTCGAACTTCATGTATGGAGTTATACTGAAAAAGGGACATGACACTATTTTTAAAAAAACAATACAAAAACATATCCAACTATAGTCATAGGTATGCCATATACTTATGACTTTTGGGGATGTTTCTAACACAAATACACTCCGCTTTAACCTAAATGGGGACATTCATTTGGAAACTTTCGTTAGGGAACTGGTAAATACAATGAACTCGGATTATTAAACATCTGCATATGTTAAGGTATGTGTAACTACTTTTCGGATGGATTTCTTTATCTTAGTCCTAATTCTGATTGGTATTTGTTCTGTATTTTTAAATCTTAGACATAATGAAGGGTTTTTTTTTAACATAACCCTTGCTTGAGTGTGGGGATCATTGATAAATTGTTTACAGACTTCATGGATAGATTTATACTGAAAAAGGGACATGATAATATTTTTAGAAAGAAAATCCAAAAAATAAAATCCAACTATAGTCATTAGTATGCCATACACTTATGACTTTTGGGGACGTTTCTAACACAAATACACTCCGCTTTAACCTAAATGGGGACATTCAATGGGAAACTTTCCTTAGGGAACTGGTAAATACAATGAACTCTGATTATTAAACATATGCATATGTTGAGGTATGTGTAATGATTTGGGGGATGGATTGCTTTATCTTAGTTCTCATTCTGATTGGTATTTGTTTCATATTTCCAAATCTTAGACATAATGAAGGATTTTACAACATAACCCTTACTTGAGTGTGGGAATCATTGATAAATTGTTCTCGACTTCATGGGTAGGTTTATACAGAAAATAGGGACATGATACCAATTTTTAAAAAAAAATACAAAACCATATCCAACTATAGTCACTAGTATGCCATATTCTTAAGACTTTTGGGGATGTTTCTAACACAAATACACTCCGCTTTAACCTAAATGGGGACATTCAATGAGAAACTTTCCTTAGGGAACTGGTAAATACAATGAACTCTGATTATTAAATATTTGCTTATGTTAAAGTATGTGTAATGATTTGGGGGATGGATTGCTTTATCTTAGTCCTCATTCTGATTGGTATTTGTTTCATATTTCCAAATCCCAGACATAATGAAGGATTTTACAACATAACTCTTACTTGAGTGTGGTGATCACTGATAAATTGTTCTCGAACTTCATGTATGGAGTTATACTGAAAAAGGGACATGACACTATTTTTAAAAAAACAATACAAAAACATATCCAACTATAGTCATAGGTATGCCATATACTTATGACTTTTGGGGATGTTTCTAACACAAATACACTCCGCTTTAACCTAAATGGGGACATTCATTTGGAAACTTTCGTTAGGGAACTGGTAAATACAATGAACTCGGATTATTAAACATCTGCATATGTTAAGGTATGTGTAACTACTTTTCGGATGGATTTCTTTATCTTAGTCCTAATTCTGATTGGTATTTGTTCTGTATTTTTAAATCTTAGACATAATGAAGGGTTTTTTTTTAACATAACCCTTGCTTGAGTGTGGGGATCATTGATAAATTGTTTACAGACTTCATGGATAGATTTATACTGAAAAAGGGACATGATAATATTTTTAGAAAGAAAATCCAAAAAATAAAATCCAACTATAGTCATTAGTATGCCATACACTTATGACTTTTGGGGACGTTTCTAACACAAATACACTCCGCTTTAACCTAAATGGGGACATTCAATGGGAAACTTTCCTTAGGGAACTGGTAAATACAATGAACTCTGATTATTAAACATATGCATATGTTGAGGTATGTGTAATGATTTGGGGGATGGATTGCTTTATCTTAGTTCTCATTCTGATTGGTATTTGTTTCATATTTCCAAATCTTAGACATAATGAAGGATTTTACAACATAACCCTTACTTGAGTGTGGGAATCATTGATAAATTGTTCTCGACTTCATGGGTAGGTTTATACAGAAAATAGGGACATGATACCAATTTTTAAAAAAAAATACAAAACCATATCCAACTATAGTCACTAGTATGCCATATTCTTAAGACTTTTGGGGATGTTTCTAACACAAATACACTCCACTTTAACCTAAATGGGGACATTCAAAATCCTGCAGCTTATTTATGTTTCTTTGTTTCAGAATAATAAATAAATTAATTAAACAAATAACATAATATTCCTCTTTATGAAGCTTATTTATTGTTTTCCATTTCATTAGCCTCTCTTAATTAACAAGATAATCCTCATTGTTAGCTTGCACATGAAAAACTTAAGGATGCTAATAAACATCCTTTTTTATTTTAGAATCATAAAAGCATTAAAAAAAATGAAATCCCCTAAAATATTGAAAGTTTGGTTCATTCAAACATGCCTTGATTTTTTATCCAAGACATCTCTGAATGTGTAATTTATACGTGGCTAGCCTTTTCGGGCTAATTAGCTCAAGTCTTTTTTTCCAAATTATCAAGGGCACATCTAGCAAACCAGTATTAGCATTTATTACTAAATAACTTTCTTACATTCAAACAGAAAATGCTGAAACATTTCAGCAGAAACCTTAAGATATAGGTATAAGAAACTAAAAAAGTTTTAATCACTTTTCATACCTTTAAAGCTGCTCTACATGCTGCTGCTTGCACACACCTCCATGGCTGCAATCAAGGCCTATGGTGACATAGAGGTCTTACCTCACCTCCCCTACCTTTAGGCTGTCCCTGCGTTGTCCCTCTTCACTCTCAAACACACGAACTCCAGACCTGCATTCATCTCTTTCCTCTGATCCCCCCCACCTGACAGACATACAAAACTCTAAACATCGCCCTTTGACTGACTGCCCCACCCCCATTTGCACACAAACTCTTTCCCGAAAGTACTCTGATTTTATGACACTAGTGTTTATTGTATTATGTTGTACATAGGACTTTTGTTTTGTTTTTATCTTTAAGTTGTTCACTGTACACTGTAGACGGTGGAAGCATTACAATTTAAAATTCCTGTATAACATCTGTACATATGGGTTTTCACAATAAAGCTGACTTTGAATTTGACTTGAGTCAAACTCTGCACATATCTCTAAGGCCCAGTCAACCATGCTACAGAAGCTAATCTTTCCCGCTTGTATCCAGGATATAATTTTTTTTCTGTCATGATCCATATTCAATGACCATAGTCTTACACAGTTTTTGATCAGCTCTTAAAGAGACTTTGGTGAGAATTAAGTTTTATGCCATATGCTTGTGACTTTTTATGCTTTTTAAGCAGTATTTTACATACTGCCTAAGAGGTATTAACATTGAAATTTAAATTTAGCTCAGCTGTTTCACCAAATTTTGGATCCCTGCACCATTCAACAGGAATTCAAGAAACATCTTAAAAATGTTGCAATACAAGTATCAAGAATTTAGAGTAATATATGTCAAGCTGCAGTTCAGAAAGCAAATATGAACCTAAAGTGCTCCATTATTTCATGCTGCTTCACCATCTACTTCACATCATGCCAAATAATTCTTTAAAAAATATTAAAACTATTTATATCATAATTATGTGAAATATGACTCTTTTGTATTTTCTAGTGTCTTCTTTACCCTTTGAAAATATAATCTACTTTCTAACAAATAGTCTACTGATTTCTATTATTTAGTCAAGAGAACAAATGTTTGTTTATATAAAACCATTCATAGAAAAGAATGTTGAATAAGATTTTCAAAAAAAGATCAGTATATTAAAAGAAATCTTACATTATAATAATATAAGGGTTAGGGAGAGGTAATACACACACAAAAAAATCCAAGAAATGTCACTTTTGGGGACAGTGGAAATTTTTGCAATTTCACACACTTCCACTAGGGGGCAACATAGAGTTATACACAGATTGCGAAAAATTTTGGGGGCAATGTCATACACATA